>NW_024745812.1:2500-5000 GCF_018991925.1 Homarus americanus
CGGCTGCCCGTCCGGTTCCCACACGCGAATAAGCCTCTTGACCCAAAAAAGAGGAAATTCAAGTGTCAAAAACAACAACAGTCAGTCCGCCAAACCCAAACCACAAACTTCTGGCTGTGTCTGTCAAACCCCTTTCATTGAGACTCGACCCAGATGGTTAGTCGCAAAAAGACCAAATGGCAAATACACAACTCTTAACGGGATCACTCGGCTCGTGGGTCGATGAAGACCGCAGCAACCGGCGTAGTGGTCGGCATAGAATCGCAAGAATACCACAGATACATCGACAAGTTGAACGATATTGGCGCGCGGCGGCAGCCATATGAGCTTGTCGCCGCTTACGCCTACGAGGGTCGGAAATATATATCCATCGGTTGCTGCGAAGTTCGGTGCCTGCTGACTGTCTCTCGAACACGCAGGGTAACCTCAACCGTGCCTCCGCTTTGGGTTTAATCGCGCTTTCGCGCGGGCGTAAGTTCTAAAAACGCGTTATCACTAGCAAGTCCATGGACTTGGCCCACCCACTTTCAACCACAACAAAGCGACAGTTGTCGCCCTCGCAAATAACTGGAGGCGCTCTTTTGCCTGCTGTCCACAGAGACACGAATGGCCGTCGGCCGCTCATGGCTGATGCTGCACATGTTCTAAGAGGCACTCCATCCCACGAAGAGGAAACGAAACCGGGTCGGATATCTTTTAAGTAAGCCCCGCCGGAATTTCGTCTATCACCTCGAAAAGAGTGCTTGGCATACATTGCAGTGGAACCTAAATTGATGAGTGCGCCTGGGCCCGCAGTCTACCATGTAGTGGTGCAGGCAGAGAGATGAGAATGCTTGGGTGACGCCGTGCTCTTCCTCACGCGCTCCTCCACCCTCTCCCACGGTCAGACGCGGTGTGGGCGTTCTCTTTGAGAGTTCGCCACGAGTCCACGTCTATCTCATGACTGGGAGGGAGGCAGGGGGAGTTCTCTCTAAACGCGTTAAAGACGGTGTTGCGCCTCATAACGGCGCTCGCCGGGATAGAGCACTAGTTCTGCAGCCGGAAAGGCCGCTCACGCCAATTAATACTGCGACTCTCGCTCTCTTTCTCCGGATAAACAAGTGCCACTGCTGTGGCATGCGGGAACGGGGAAAGAGGTCAAAGTTTAAGCGGCAAAGGTGCGGCCGAGTAAGGGCGGAACACGAGCGTATATGCATTAAAACTGTGTGTGTATATGACTCTGCGAGAGATGTTCTGCTGGAACACTTTTCCTATTGGCTATTTACCACTCAATGAGAAGGAACGGAGTCAGGGGTGGGAGTGCCGGCGCCATGGCCGCTGGTACCCCCGCGACAAGCCCCTCAAACCTTCCTGCCTGGTAATGTCGGTGGTGAAGAAAGTCGGTGGCAGAGCGTCTTCCGCTTCGTGGTTGGGGAACTTGTTCCCCCTAAGGATGATGAGACCACGATCGACCTCGTAGTAGGAGAGAGCTACCCGCCAAATTTAAGCATATTAATAAGCGGAGGAAAGAAACCAACAGGGATTCCCTTAGTAAGGGCGACTGAACCGGGAAAAGCCCAGCGCATAACCTCGATGTCTTCGGGCACGAGGGGTGTTGCGTTTCAGAGGGTCCAGCACGCCGTCCCATACCGTCTAAGTCAAGCTTGAAAGCGGCCACTGCCCATGGAGGGTGACAGGCCCGTATGGTGGCGCCCGTGAGGGTACAGATGGGACGGTCGGAAAGGGCCTCTCTGTAGAGTCGGGTTGCTTGAAAGTGCAGCCCAAAGCAGGTGGTAAACTCCATCTAAGGCTAAATATGACCACGAGACCGATAGCGAACAAGTGCCGTGAGGGAAAGTTGAAAAGAACTTTGAAGAGAGAGTTCAAGAGTACGTGAAACCGTTAAGAGCCAAACGGGTGGAAACTCGAAGGTCGAACTGAGGGGATTCAGCTCGTCGGCTGTCGGCTGGGTGGGGTGTTGTAATTGAGCGACCCAAAAATGTTTGGGCGCGCCCCCACTCACGCTGGCGTCGGCGGGCGTATTTCGCCTCGTAGTAGGTCACCGCGACCCGTTGCCGGGGACGTCGAAGGCCAGGTCGGACTGGTACCTCGCCGCCGACCTCTCTCCAGCTCGTCTGGAGACCCGCGCGACAGGGGGAACCACCGGTGTCCTGGCGCCTCGACGGTCGTCGAGAAGAGCTTACGCGCTTCGGCGGCGCGGTTTTTACTCTCGCGGTGTGCAAAAGGTCGGTGATCCACCCGACCCGTCTTAAACACGGACCAAAGTCTGCTGTGTGCAAGTCAATGGGCTCACTAAGCCCAAAGGCGAAAATGAAAGTAGCGGGCGCCCGAGCGCTGCCAACAGAGCTCTCCGGTGCGTGCGGGCGATCCTGACCAGCTGCCTGCGGCTTCGCCCCTGCCGCGACAAAGCGAGGTAGAGATACTCCCCGTCTCTGGGGCGTTTACGCGTGTGTAGTGGAGGTCGTCAGGGCGATGGTGAAGTTTAATTTCCCCTCATATG
>NW_024745812.1:10000-11173 GCF_018991925.1 Homarus americanus
AATTACTTCTTTATTCTCAGAGATAATGCAATCAAATGGTTGATTGCTAACCGGGGGCTGCGCCCCCAGACCCCCCTGTGTTAGATGCTGTATTTGGTCATGATGAATTGTTTATTAGACTATAAGAAAATCCTCTTCCTTCTTGTATTGGCAGGGAGTTTGCTTTAACTTAGGTATGCTAGCCCTAAGTAAAAATAGACACGGAGCTGCGAAGATCTGATTCTTTTTGCTGCATGTTTGAGTCTGCAACTTTGTTGTGATAAGACACTCCAATCCTAGTGATTGTACTTACTCCCAACATAGTGACGGTGTAATTACCATCACAGATTGTACGGGAAATTCCAACTTTGGAAAAAACAAATATTTGGCCTACCCAAATTTTGACTACTACCCGTGCGTCTACGTCCTGGATTGGCCAATCAGTGGTGCCCCACGGTGGCGTGATACATGCACGTTTACTGCGGTGCTCTGATTAGCTGACCGAACGTGGCGTGGTAGGTAGGCTGTTTCTACTCTCTAAGTCCTCTTCTTTCCTTTTTTCATCCCCCTCATGCACTCCGTTCTTTGATACAGTCGATCAACAAGGAACCTGTGATAGTGCAGGGCACCTTGTCCGGGGGGTCACCCAGTAGGTGGCAACTTTTTTAGATGTTACTATAGTCACAGGTAACCTGGGTTGCAGGCCCGACGCCCGTCCAGAGGGGGGCGGGGTCACTGCTCCCAGGCAGGAGCCCTGTGTTATAGGTAGGATTAGATGTAATCAAGAAGATGACAACTAGCATTAGAATAAAACATAGAGATAAGGGACACTCTATTGGAAGGGGAAAAATGGCAGAAATCACTTACAACAAACTGCAAGTCCCACTAACTAGAATATTCAGCACCAATGAAGGTTTTAAAGTAATCTGTAAAGATGACTTTGATTCAGATAAAATCCTTTCAAAAGAAGCAAGAGATATATTTTACAATGAAGGCCTTATTGTTGTCATGCCACCAGAACAAAAAGCAAAAAGATCAGTTTTTGTTCGTCAAGTCGATCAAGAGATCGGGAGGAAGACCTGAAAGAAGAACTGGAACGCCAAAATAGGTGGATGAAGATTGAAGAAGTCATTAAGATAAAGGACTATACTCATGTTTGAAGAAGTGTCAATGGCTGAGAAAGTTTTACAACAG
>NW_024745813.1:0-49050 GCF_018991925.1 Homarus americanus
AACATGCATGCTGTATGTACTAAACTGATTCATAAATGAGTTATGGACCTTTTCACGATGTATCTAACCTGATTCACAATGAGTTATGGACCTTTTCACGCATGTAATGAACCTGATTCAATAATGAGTTATAACTCCTTTTTCTACGCATGCATCGAACCTTGATTCATACGAGTTTATGAACTTTTTCACGATGTATCGAAACCTGATTCACACGAGCCAGTGAACCGTATCACATGTTCAACCTGTACAAAAACAAAAGTAAGTAAAACAGCAATACTATATCAGAATATTAACCAACCAACCTAAGCAATATAATCTAATGCCATATCATAACCTATAAAACCAAAGTATAACTTCTAACTATAAACATAACCCAATCCTAAATTAAACTGAACATAATCCTAACCTAACCTACCCTAATTCATCTCAACTTCAAGGTAATGAACTCTAACTTAACTAAACCGAACTTTAACTAAACCAAATGCTAAACGTAACCTAACTAACCAAACCAAACGTAATGAAACTCAAACGTAACCAACCTAACTCCAACCGTACCATTAGGGTTAAACCATTAAACAAAGTCCATTAACACCGTTCTTAAAAACTAGGACCAAACTGACGATCAACGGCTAACCCCTGCCTCAGGACCCCTCAGGGCATCTTCAAGCTGACCTACGTCTCTGAGATCCTGACCCCAACCGATGATCAAGAATTTACACCGTAAACAGCGAATTCAAAGTGGCGCGTCTGACCAGAAAGAGGTGAGCTAAACTAGTCTGAATATTCCATCATTATTTTCTGACTCTACTGAACATGACCCATCCAATACTTTGTGGATCCCTGTATTCACAGAGGACCTGAAGTTATCAGCAATTTCATGACCGAGACCTGAGTTGACCTTACTAAAAACCGTCGTCATTCATGTCGGTCCTAGCATTCGACCTTGTGACCTCTAAGTGATGCACCTGGTTGGTCAGTGACGTATAAGTTCGCCGATCTCTGGTTCCATGAAGATGATCTTGAATCGACCCTGGAGGATGCCCCTCAGGACCGAGGAGGCCACGGGTTGACCTCAAAATGGGAGAATGCCCCCAGGTTGACCTCGTACCCCGAATATGCCCAAGGTTGACGTTGTGCCCTGAGGATGCTCCAGGGTGGACTGTGCCCTGAGGTTGACCCTGTGGCCAGCCCAGAGGAAGCCTCAGGTTGCCCTCAACTTTGAGGACGCCCCAGGTTGTCCCCTGTGTCCCTTGAGGATGCCCTCGGTTGACTCCTGTGATCCGGAGGGTGCCCCGGTGGCCCCCCTCTGCCCCGAGATCGCCCCAGGACACCCTCTGCCCCAGGTTCCCTGTGATCCTGGGTGACGTTCCCTGCAGGGCTTTTCCTCCCTGGAGCTCTGAGGATACCTCAGTTGACCCTGTTATCCCTGGGGATGCCCCAGGTCACCCTCTGCTCCTGAGGATGTTCCCAGGTTCCTCTGTTATCCCTGGGGATGCCCCAGGTCACCCCTCTGCCCCGAGGATGCCCCAGGTTCCCCCTGTTATCCCTGGGGATGCCCCAGGTTAACTCCTGCAAATCTAAGAAACATAAGAGTTATACTCACCGTAGCTTCAGCGACCTTGGGGTACGATGGAGGACTCCGCGGCGCGACCAGCGTGGTGGCTGCAGAAGGCTTTGGTTTGAGTGCCTCACCGTCCATGTTCACCATCTAGCGTCACACTTTACTCACTATTCATCTATCGCCACTACTCACTGAACCCACCAGCTCGAGAGAGAAGAGACTCACTAAGACTCTACTCTTTCTGAATCAACAGGGTGGATGGATAATCGACTTTTCGTGGGGTTTTGCTGTCGACTGAGCCTACCATGCCACGCGCGATATGGGGGTGGGCACACTCTAGATCACACACTGTAAATAATATTGCGTTCTTTAGACGACGACACGACCATCACGACAACACTGCTGCTGCTCTATCACATAACAACGACGATGGACTTATTCCCGTGGGTGAGCCGTCTGCTAGTAGGGCTGTTTCCGTAGGGCCGTTTTTCAGAGTCGTATCCGTTGTTGTGGTGGGAACGTTTCTGCAAGTCGTCTGTTATCTGTGAGTCGCTTCGCCCCAAAGTGGTTCGTTTCAAGGGGGCCGTAATCCAAAGAGGCCGTGGCTTTAGGAGAGGGTCGTCCCTGCTGAGGTGGCCACACGCCAGAGGTCACCTCACCATCTGGGCCACTACTACGCTCCCACACCCTCACTGATCCAGGCGTCGATGGTGGTGGTCACAACACAACACACACTCTGTGTGACTCCAGCAGTGGGCCAGCCCCAGCAGGTAGTGGGCCAGCCAGATCAGCAGGTGATGGAGGATACAGCACGCCACCAGCAGTGCATGGTAGCGGCGGTGAAGAAGGTGATCACTTGAGGTAGTGTCTAGTTAATGAGTAAGAAATTAAGAAGAGGTTGGTGGAGAAAGGGTGAAGAGGATGGTAGGGAAAAATTGTCTGCAGAGATATTCTGGGGTCGGGATGGCGCTGCCGAAATAGGGGCACACACGACGAGCTGAGACTGCTTACAGCGCCACCTTTCTTCCCTCACTACCACTACTATTATCGCACCTCCACCTGCCCTCAACTACTAACCCCTACCCCTCACCTTCTTTCCCTCCCCTTCTCTAATTTAGGGACCACGATATTCTGGTGAAAAAGGTTCAGTCAGTTAATCAAAGGGTCACCTGTGTCTCACCTGATACGGGACACTGACTACACCTGCCTTCTCCTGCCTGCCCTCCCTCCCTCCCAGTATGGTTCTGTGCAGTGTTTACTAGTGGTGGTTGTACTGGAGTGCCACTCTGGTCCACACACAGCTGATCCTGTCTGTACAGGTGAAGGTGCCAGGGCCAGGCTCTGTTAACAACCACCACTCACCACCATCAAAATAACACTACTCATTGACACCACTCACCCACGCTAGGGGCACTGACGCATGGGCTGTGGGGGAGGTGAGGGCATGAGGTGGAAGGAGGGGTGAAGCAAGGGGAGGGGTGAAGAAGGAGGTGTGAAGCTAAGGAAGGGGTGAAGCAAGGAGGTGGAAGTAAGGAGGTACAAGGAGGAAGTGAAGGAAATAAAAGGGTGGATCGAGGAGGGTAGAGATGAGGCCAGGGGGGTATGTGGCACAGGGGGTAGAGGAGGGGGGAAGTGAGTTAAAGGGGAACACGAGTAGGTACAAGGGGGTGCTTAGGAGGGAGGAGGAAACATTACTCCACCTAAGTGGAGGGACAAAGAGGAGGGGAAGAATAGGTAGGGGGATGGGAGGAACAGGAAAAAGGTAGGAGGAGGGGGGACGAGTGGGGGTGAGGAGGGAGAGGATGACCATGTACTCTATAGTGTGTGTGTGTGTGTGTGTGTGGGAGGGAAAGGGGAGCAAAGGTGGGAGGGGGAGGGAGGTAGGGAGGGGGGAGGAGGAGGAGGAAGGGGAGGGAGGAGGGGAGGAGGAGGGGAGGAGGGGGGGAGGGGAGGAGGTAGTGAGGGGAGGGGAGGAGGTGGTAGAGGGGAGGGAGGGGAGGTAGTGAGGGAGGAGGGGAGGAGGTAGGAGGGGAGGAGGCCCGGGAACCGACCCCCCAGATTCTGGGGCATCCCCCACCATATCCACACACCACACCAACACACCATCTCAAACACCACACCACCACCACCACACCACCAATCACCACACCAACCAATCAATTACACCACCACCACCACCCAACACCCCACACCACCACCACCACACCACCATCACACCACCAACCATACCACACCAACAAACCACCCACCAATGCCATGCCACTTTACCACCACCACTGTTACCACCACCACCACACCACCACCACACCAACCACCAACCATCCACCACACCAACCACCAACCCACCCAACACCACCACACCACCACCACACCACCACCACCACACCACCACACCACACCATCCCACCACACCACACCAACCTCACCACACCACCACCACCATCCCACCAACCAACCAACCAACCACACCACCACCACCACACCACCACCACCATCCCACACCACCATCCCACCACCACCACACCAACCATCCCACCACCACCACCACCACACCACCACAACCGCCCACCTACCAACCACCACCACCACACCACCACCACCACACCACCACACCAACCAGCAACACCACACCACCCACCATCCTGCACCACACCACCATACCACCACCACCATCCCACCACCGCACCACACCACCACCCCACCCGCACCACCACCATTCTGTACCACTACCATATATTTAATGACTATCATGATAAACAACACCATACCACTCACCATACTACCAATTACCATTCTACCACTACCATACTACCACTACTATACTACCACTACCATTCTACCACTACTATACACTAACCACAAATATATCTTAACACTATACACCATACAACCACTACCATATTTCAAAATACCACCATCCATGTATAAATAACGCTGAATACACATATATGTATACCTCTGTACATGTATACTGTACCTCCTCCCCATATATATACCTCCCTGTGTTATATGCATGTACCCTCCCTGTACATGTATACCTCCCCTGCACATGTATACTGTACCTCCCCATACATGTATACCTCCTGCACATGTATATTGTACTTTCCCCCATACATGTATACCTCCCATACAGAGACATCCTCCCTGCACATGCATACCCCCTCCCCACATGTGTATTCCTCCCCCATGTTATACTTCCTCCCTACATGGTATATTCTCTCCCATACATGTAACCCCCTCCCCATACATGTATAATCTCCCCATACATGTATACCTCTCTCCCCCATACATGCATACCTCTCTCCCCCCATACATGTATATTCTCCCTCTCCCCATACAAGATATCTTTCCCATACATGTATACTCCCCCCTCCCCCATACATGTATACCTCCTCTACATAATGTATACCCTCCCCATACTTATACCCTCCCCTATATGTATACCCTCCCTCTGCATGTGATACCTCCCATGTATGTATAACTTCCCCATATATGTAATTCTCCATACATATACTCTCCTCATACATGTATACCCTCCCCCCCATACATGTATACCTCTCACATGTATACCTTCCCGATACATGAGGCACTTCCCTCCCATATGATACATTCTCCTCAAACATACCTTCCCCACATCCTCCTCCCCTATATATAGGTCTCCGGATACATTCTCCCCCCATACATGGCACTTCTCCACACATGTACACCCTCCCCCATATGATACTCCCCACATGATATCTCTCCCCATGATGTGTATACCCTCCCCATACATGGCGTCTCTCCCCAGACATGTATACTTCTCCCATATACATGTAGTAACTCTCTTCTCAAGATGACATTCTCCCAATACATGTATACCCTCACACATGTGTACTTCCCCACATGGTATTCTCCCTCACATGTATTCTCCCACATGTATGCCCTCCCCATATGTAGACTCTCACATATACCCCCTCTCATACATGTATATTCCTCTCAACATGTATGTTCCCCCATATGTGATACCTTCCTCCCACATGTATACCTCTCCCCATACATGTATATCCTCCTCCCCATACATGTATACCTTCCTCCCTCATACATATAACTCCCCCTATACATGTGATATTTCCCCACCCCATATACTTTCCACTGATATATGTATCTCTCCCCACATGTATACCTCTCTCCTCATGATATTCTCCCATATACGCATCTCCCATACATGATACTTCTCCTCAAATATGTTTATCTCTCCCCAAGTCATGTATACCCTCCCAAACATGTATCCCTCCCCAGGTATCATGTATACCCTCCTCGTTATACATGTTTATCCTCCTCTCACATGTATATATCTCCTCCACATACATGTATGCCCCCCTCCCCATACATGTATACCCTCCCCATACATGTATTCTCCTCAAACATGTATTCTCCCATACATGTATACCCTCCCCTTATACATATGGCACTCTCCCTCAAACATGTTTATCTCTCTCCATACATGTATATCTCCCTCCCCATACATGTATACCTCTCTCCCCATACATGTGTACTTCCCAACATGTTTATCTCTCCCTGTGTGGTTCCATACATGTATACCCTCCCCATACATGTGTACTCTCTAAACATACGTATCCCTCCTCATACATGTTTATCCCTTCCCCTGTTCCATACATGTATACCCTCCCACATGTATCCCTCCCCATACATGTAGTACTCTCCTCAAACATGTTGTATCCCTCCCCACATGTATATTTCCTCTCCTCTCACATACATGTATACCCCATACATGTATACCTCCCATACATGTTTATGGACACTCTTCCCCCATGGCTACCCTCCCCATGGTTACATGGCCTCCTCCTCAAACATGCTTATCCTCCCCATACATGTATACTCCCTCCCTCCACATGTAGACCTCCCTCCCTCATACATGTATACCCCTCCCCATAACATGTTTATCCCTCCCCATACATGTATACCTCTCCCATACATGTATATACTTCCCTACATGTGATAGCCCTCCCTCATAGGTGTATTCTCCCCATACATGTGTGCTCCTCCATACATGTATACCCTCCCCATGTTACCTCCATACACATACATCGGTATGTATACCCTCCCCACATGTATACCTCCCCATACATTTTGTATACCTTCCCTCAAATGTATACCCTCCCCACATACATGTATACCTCCCTTTTCCCCCATACAGTGTATACCCTCCCCATGCATGATACCCCCATATAGCACTTCCCTCCCCGCATATACTTATGTATGCACTTTCCTCATGCATGTATGCCTCCCCATACACATGTGTACTTCTCCCATACATGTTACTCCTTCCCCATACATGAATTTCCTCCCCCATACATGTATACCTCCTCCCCATGCATGGAACTCTCTCCCCCATACATGGTGATACTCTCTCCCCACACATGGTATTCTCTCTCCCATACATGCATAGACTTCCCTCCCCATACATAAAGCCACCTCCCCATACATGTGTACCCCTCTTCCCCCATACATATACCCCCTCCCCCATGCATGTATACTTCCTCCCCATGAAGTGTGATATTCCCCCCATACATGTGTACCCCCCACATGATACCCTCCCCATACATGTATAATTCTCCCCCATACATGTATACCTCCCTCCCATACATGTGAGCAATTCTCCCCACATGATAACTCCCATACATGTATACCTCCCTCCCACATGTGACACTTCCCCCCCATACATGTATACCTCCCTCCTCCCTGCGTATATGTACTTTCCCCATACATGTATACCTCCCTCCATACATGTATATTCTCCCCCATACATGTATACCCCTCCCCATACATGCATATCCTCCTTCCCATATTCACCCTGTGTGTCTTGGCTGTTTATGGTCCTGGGGGTAAATTGTTCACCACGTCTATTTCCTCCTGTGTGACTCAAAATGTGTGTGTGTGTGTGTGTGTGTACATGTGTGTGTGTGTGTGTGTGTATGTATGTGTGTGTGTGTGTGTGTGTGTGTATGTGTGTGTGTGTGTGTGTGTGTGTGTGTATGTATGTATGTATGTGTGTGTGTATGTGTGTGTGTATGTATATGTATGTATGTATGTGTGTGTGTATGTGTGTGTGTGTACGTGTGTACGTGTGTAGGTGTGTGTGTGCGTGATGCATGTATGGTGTGTGTGCGTGTATTGCAGACGTGTCCAGTGTATTTACACACACACACACACAACACACTTATTATATATAAAGTTCCTGACACGTCGAGGCCATGTTATACATCGAGGTTAAGATATATGTTATACATCGAGGCCACGTTATACATCGAGGCCATATTATATACGTCGAGGCCACGTTATATCGATGCCGTGTTATACATCGAGCTATGTTATACATCGAGGCCAATGTTATACATCGAGGCCATGTTACACGTCGAGGCCACGTTATACATCGAGGCCATGTTATATCGAGGTATGAGCACATCGAGGCCACGTTATACATCGAGGCCATTTTATTATCGAGGCCATGTTATACATCGAGGCCATGTTATACATCGAGGCCATAAGTATAATATCGAGGCCACGTTACACGTCGAGGCCATGAGTATATCGAGGCCGTCACATCGAGGCCATGTTACATGTCGAGGCCATGTTATACATCGAGGCCATGTTATACATCGAGGCCATGTTACATCGAGGCTACGTTACATCGAGGCCATGTATACATCGAGGCCATGTTACACGTCGAGCCATGTTATACATCGAGGCCATGTTATACATCGAGGCTATGTTATACATCGAGGCCAGTTACACATCGAGGCCATGTTATACATCGAGGCCATGTTACACATCGAGGCCATGTTATACATCGAGCCATGTTATAATTTATGCGTTACATCGCCGAGGCCATGTTATACATCGAGGCCACGTTATACATCGAGGCCATGTTACATCGAGCCACGTTATACATCGAGTGCGCGTTATACATCGAGGCTATTGTTATACATCGAGGCTACGTTATACATCGAGGCCACGTTATACCATCGAGGCCATGTTATACATCGAGGCCATGTTATACATCGAGGCCATGTTACATCGAGTCCATGTTATACATCGAGGCCATAAGTTATACATCGAGGCCATGTTATACATCGAGGCCATGTTATACATCGATGCCATGTTATACATCGAGGCCATGTTACACATCGAGACCACGTTATACATCGAGGCCATGTTACACATCGAGGCCAGTTATACATCGAGACCACGTTATACACGAGTGCTACATATACATCGAGGCCATGTTATACATCGAGGCCACGTTATAAGCATCGAGGCCATGTTATACATCGGAGGCCATGTTATACATCGAGGCCATGTTACACATCGAGTCCATGTTACACATCGAGGCCATGTTACACATCGAGTCCATGTTACACATCGAGGCCATAGCATATCGAGGCCATGTTACACATCGAGGCCATGTTACACATCGAGTGCTTATGTTATACATCGAGGCCATGTTATACATCGAGCCATAGCCATACATCGAGGCCATGTTACACATCGAGGCTATGTTACACATCGAGGCCAGCATACATCGTGAGGGCCATGTTATACATCGAGGCTATGTTACACATCGAGGCCATGTTACACATCGAGGCCATACACATCGAGGCCATGTTACACATCGAGGCCATGTTATACATCGAGGCCATGTTATACATCGAGGCCATGTTACACATCGAGGCTATGTTATACATCGAGGCCATGTTATATCGAGGCCATGTTACACATCGAGGCCATGTTATGGTTATCAGCATATACTATACATACATACATATACTATATATACATACATAGACTATATACATATACATATGTATACATTTACAATATACATCTATTATACATACATATACTATACATACATATACACATAGACTATACATATCTATTATATATACATATACTATACATACATACATACATAGACAATACATACATCTATTATACATACATATACTATATATACATATCATACATATATACATACATCTATTATACATACATATACTATACATACATACATACATAGACAATACATACATCTATTATGTATACATATACTATACATACATACATACATAGACTATACATACATCTATATTATACATATACATACATATCATACATATACAATATATACATTATTATACATACATATACTATACATACATACATACATACATACTATACACATCTATTATACATATACTATACATACACATACATAGACTATACATACATCTATTATACATACATATACTATTATTATACATACACACATTACATTATTACACTATATGATACATATTAACAATTATATGTTATAGTGTTAAGGACATTAATCCACAATATATTATAGTTGTGTTGAGGTGAATATAGTACAGTGCATCAGGTGAACATCCAGAGAGTAGTGCTGGTGGTGTTGGTGGTGTTGGTGCTGGTGTTGGTGTTGGTGTTGGTGCTTGGTGGTGGTGTTGGAAGTTGCTGGTGGTGGAAGCAGCAGTGGTGGAAGTTGGTGTTGTTGGTAGTGGTGTTGGTGTTGTTGTTGGTGGTGTTGGTGTTGGTGTTGGTGTTGGTGTTGGTGGTGTTGGTGTTGTTGGTGTTGGTGTTGGTGTTGGTGTTTGGTGTTGGTGTTGTTGGTGGGTGTGTGTTGGTGTTGGTGTTGGTGTTGGTGTTGTGTTGGTGGTGGTGTTGGTGTTGTTGGTGTTGGTGTTGGTGTTGGTGTTGGTGTTGTTGGTGGTGTTGGGTGTGGGTGTGTTGGTGTTGGTGGTGGTGTTGGTGTTGTTGGTGTTGGTGTTGGTGTTGGTGTTGGTGTGTTGGTGTGGTGTTGGTGTTGTTGGTGGTGGTGTTGGTGTTGTGTGTGTTGGTGTTGCAGGGTGGTGTTGGTGTTGGTGGTGCTGTTGGTGTTGGTGGTGGTGCTGCGTGTTGTGGTGGTGTTGGTTGGTGGTGCTGTTGTGTGGTGGTGTCTGGTTTGGTGGTGGTGTGTGCTGGGCTGGTGTTGGTGCTGGTGGTGGTGTTGGTGTTGGTGTTGTGTTGGTGTTGGTGTTGGTGGGTGGTGTTGGTGTTGGTGTTTGGTGTTGTGGTGGTGTTGTTGGGTGTTGGTGGGTGGTGGTGGTGTTGGTGTTTGGTGCGGTGTTGGTGTTGTTGTTGGTGTTGTTGTGGTGTTGTTGTTGGTGTTGTTGTTGTTGTTGTTGTTGTTGCGCATATGAAACAGACAAATTTGGTCTCAATATTTTCTTACCAGTCTATCACTCTACCACTGGCTGGCTTAGCTAGGCTATGGCTGGTAACCACATTTTTAGGTTATGTTTAGGTGAGTAAATTGTATTAGTTATGTTTGGTGATAGCTGTGGCTGGGGCATGTTTAGGCTTGCCAGGTCATTATGGCTGGCTCATTTAGGTCTAGGCTATGCATTATTTATGCGAAGCTCCATTATATCACGAGCCCACAATCATACATAGGGTGCCGTCATGGGCTCTACAATGGGCAGCCGTCATGGGTCTCCTCAAGGGCAGCCGTCATGGGCTCTACAATGGGCAGCCGTCATGGGTCTCTACAGCGGAAACACAACATCTTGGCCTTAACTCTTGGCAGCGGCGGCGTCCTTCAGAAATCCGCCATGTTGACGCGCCAGGAGCTTCCTGCCAAAACCTATCGGTCAAGACGTTTCGCCAAGTTGTTCGCGCCAAAACCTATCACGCCAAGACGTTTCCGCCAAAAACCTACCTGGCCAGATCTTCACCCCAATAATCATCGCGCCAAGATGTGTCATTCACTCAGAATTGTCCGCAAAACCTTTCAGTAAATAATATCCTTGAAGTAAAACCTTCCCTGACATCACCCTTTATACATACCAGCTTTCACAAATAATCTTATATCAACTTCAAATTTTTTTCACTATAAATAAACGTAGAAAGTACTAGTTATGGTAAAGTCTCAATATGACAGTTTCCTCAATATTCATTCATACTGCTTACGATACGTTCTCACACTAGCGTAAGAATGGAGCGAAGAATGACGAAAATGACTCCAGGACTTAGAAACCTTCCATATCAGGATAGGTTAAAGAAAACAAACTTGCATTCCCATAAAGACGTAGAGTGCGGGGAGATATGATAGAAGTATTTAAGTGGGTGAAAGGAATCAATAAAGGTGATATAGATAGAGTTATTATAATATCCGAGCAGGATAGGACTCGGAACAACGGATTAAAGTTGGATAAGTTTAGGTTTAGAGGGAGATAGGAAGAAACTGGTTCTACAAATAGGGTGGTGGACGAGTGGAACAAGCAGCAACTTTGTAGTAAGTGCCGGAATGGAAAGTTTCAAAGGAGGCTAGATAGATTCATGGATGAGAGAGAGTGGTAGTAACTCTCGACAGAGCTCCCATGCACAGGCCAACCAGCCTATAGCAGACTCCTTATTTTTCTTATGTTCTTATGAACTATTAGCCCATACTATGACTGACCTGACCTGACCACCTGACCTGACCTAACCTGACCTGACCTTACCTGACCTGACCTTACCTGACCTGACTAACCTGACCTGACCAGACCTGACCTAACCTGACCTAACCCATCAACTAAGCAGACAGATTAAGATAATAAATCCCTTATTGTAAACATGTATATACCTGACTCCACTCAAACTACGCCACAACATACCTGACTCACTCAAACTACGACACAATGTATACAATATTTAATTTTCCTTCAGAATTAAGCAAAAAAAAAAAACACCTTTGCACACCTCTGTACTCACTCAACGCCAGACGCACGTTCGCTCGCCTCTAAAACTAAACAAGTACTTGGCTAACTACTCAACTATCATGCTAACTGTCCTCTGATGACTGTTGATGTTGTTTGTGAGTTAAGACAAGAGAGAGAGAGAGAGAGAGAGAGAGAGAGAGAGAGAGAGAGAGAGAGAGAGAGACATGAAGAACACACACACACACACACACACAATAAACACAGAAATAAATTAAATCACCAGTTATTGAATGGTGATTGATGGTGATTATTGAATGGTGATTAGTGACAGTGGTTGTTAGGAGTAAAACTGAACTGATAAAGTAATAACATACTAAATGGTAGTTAAGAGGTTGTTAGTGGTAGTAATTATTCCTACAGAGACAATATTCCCTACAAAGACAATATTCCCTAAAGCATCAAACTCCTCCCCTAGCGCCCTGCCCCCCCACACAGTAAGGTCTTCTCCCTATATATGGGTAAAGCCTCCCCACCTGACTAGGGAGAAGCGGTGAATGGAGTAAATGGTGTATGTGAGTTAGTGTTTGACCCTCCCCTCCTCCTCTCTCCACTCCCCTTCTCCCCTCCCTCCTCTCGCCCTCCCTCTTCTCTCCTCCCCTCTCTTTCCCTCTCCTTCCCTCCCTCCTCTCACCCTCAGTTTAGGGAAAAAAAAGACAATTGGGAAAAAAATATGGAAGAGGAAGGAAGATAAAAACGTGTCCACATACTTACATACATAGACCTGTGTACACACACACACACACACACACACACACACACACACACACAAAGTCAAGGCAGGCCTCGTACCGTCTCTACATGCTACGAAGACTTAGGTCATGGGACACCCACGCAAGAGCTGAGGACCATCTACAACGCCTTTATTCTCCCCAAACTAACGTATGCGTCACCAGCCTGGTCGTCTTCTCTCAACTCCACCCAACGTCAGCTAGAGAAGGTACAGAAAAGGGCCTGCAGAATCATGCTCGGTGCAATATACTCCAGCTACACCAACGCTCTCTCCACCCTGAAATGCCATCCTCAGTGACCTCCACCGCCAAGCACTAGCAAGGTTTGGCAGTGGACTACTGCACCACCTCGCCATCGCCACCTCCTGCCACTGCAGCCCCCCCACCTCACGAGTCCGCCACTACAACAAAATTCAGCCCATAGAGCCGCACCGATAGATATAAGAACAGCACCATCCCATCTATTGTTAAAATAATAAACAACTCCTGATTTATGTACTGCACAGCCCTGTAAATGTATTCAATGCATATTATATCATTATGTCTAAATTAAATGTAAGTCTGTTTCAGTACCGACGCTCTGATAATAAACCGTTTTTATTATTATTAATTATTATTATTATTATTATTATTATTAGCATGTCACTACCCTATCATCCCATCACACCACTATCATCACCACCATCACCACCACTCATATCACCATCACCACCACACCATCATCACCACCATCATCACCATCATCACCATCACCACCACCACCACCACCACCAACACCATCATCACATCATCATCACCACCACCACCATCATCACCATCATCACCATCACCATCATCACCATCACCACCACCAACACCATCATCACCATCATCCATCACCACCACCATCACCAACCATCACCACCATCATCACCACCACCATCATCACTACCACCATCAACACTACCAACCACCATCACCACACCATCATCACACATCACCACCACCACCATCATCACCAACACCATCATCACCATCATCATCCCACCACCACCACCATCACCAACACCATCATCCCATCATCATCACCACCACCACCATCACCATCATCCAACACCATCACCACCACCACCATCACCACACCATCATCACCGACCATCATCACCACCACCATCACCACCACCACTTCCATCATCAACCATCACCACCACCACCATCACCACCACCACCATCATTACCATCACCACCACCACCTCATCCCAAACTTCATCATCACCACCATCATCCCACCACCACCATCAACACCACCACCATCATCACCACCACCACCACAGATAACACCACCACTATGGTCTATTAATTCTCTCAAACAAATTTGGGCGGCATACCCACCCGGCTAACCCCACCGGCCTACCCCCCGGCCTACCCACCCGGCCCACCCCCACCCGGCCAACCCCACCCCCGCCGACCCCACCACCCCCCACCCGGCCTACCCCGCCACCCACCCGGCCTACCCCCACCAGCCAACCCACCCCACCCCACCCCCACCCGCCCGCCCCCCAGCCAACCCCCACCCGGCCTACCCCCGACGAACCCCCAGCCCACACAAAAAATCCAAACTTACAAAAAAATAACTACGAACTATTAAGCCTAAGATGACACATTAATTTTATCATTTCATAATAATAATAATAATAATAATAATAATAATAATAATAATAACAATAATAATAATAATAATAATAATAATAATAATAACAATAACAATAATAATAATAATAATAATAATAATAATAATAATAAAATAATAAAACAATAACAATAACAAAAAAATAACAATAACAATAATAATAATAATAACAATAACAAAAATAGCAATAACAATAACAATAATAATAATAATAATAATAATAACAAAACAATAATAATAATAATAATAAACAATAACAAAAATAATAATAATAATAATAAAATAATAATAATAATAACAACAATAATAATAATAAGGAAGGAAGGAGGGAGGGAGGGGAAGAATAGAGAGATGAGGAGGAGGGAGGGGAGGAATGGAGAGGAGAGGAGTGAGGGGAGGAGGGAGGGAGGGATGGAGAGGAGGAGAGGGAGGAGAGAGAGGGAGGGAGGGAGGAGGGAGGGAGGAGAGAGAGGGGTGAGGGAGGAGAGAGATGGAGTAGGGAGGGAGAGAGGAGGAGGGAGGGAGGGAGGAAGGGAGGGAGTGAGGGAGAGGGAGGAGGGAGGGCGAGAGGGAGGGAGGAGGAGAGAGATGGAGTGAGGAGGAGAGAGATGGAGGAGAGGGAGAGGTGGAGAGAGATGGAGTGAGGGAGGAGAGAGAGGGGAGGAGGGACAGAGAGACAGGGAGTAAGGGAGGGAGAGAGAGAGGAGGGAGGGAGAGATGAGTGAGGGAGGGAGGGAGAGAGATGGGTGAGGGAGGGGAGAGAGAGGGAGTGAGGGAGGGAGAGAGGGAGGGGAGGAGGGAGAGACAGGAGTGAGGGAGGGAGTAAGATGGGTGAGGAGGGGAGAGAGAGAGAGGGAGGAGGGAGAGATGGAGGAGGGAGGGAGAGAGATGGGAGGAGGGAGGGAGAGAGGGAGGAGAGGAAGGAGGAGGGAGGGAGGGAGGGAGGGAGAGAGGGAGGGGAGGAGTGAGGGAGGGAGAGAGAGATGGAGTGAGGGAGGGAGGGGAGAGAGAGGGAAGGAAGGGATGAGAGAGATGGAGTGAGGAGGAGAGAGAGAGGGAGTGAGGGAGGGAGACAGAAGGGAGGGAGGGAGAGAGATAGGAGGGAGGGAGAGAGAGGAGTGAGAGAGGGAGGGAGGGGAGGGGAGGGAGAGAGGGGAGGGAGGGGAGGGAGAGAGAGGGAGGGAGGGGAGGGAGAGATGGAGGAGGGAGGGAGGGAGACAGGGGAGTGAGGGAGGAGAGGAGAGGAGGGAGGAGGAGGGAGGGAGGGGAGGGAGAGAGGAGTGAGGGAGGGAGAGAAGGAGGGAGAGAGGGGAGGGAAGAGAGGGGAGGGAGGGAGGGAGGGGAGAGAGAGGGAGGGAGGGAGGGGGGAGAGGGAGGAGAGAGGGGAGGAGGGGAGGGAGAGAGGGAGGAGGGGAGGGAGAGAGGGAGGGAGGGGAGGGAGAGAGAGGAGGAGGGAGGGAGAGGGGAGGAGGGGAGGGAGAGATGGAGGAGGGAGGGAGGAGAGAGGGAGGGAGAAGGGAGGGAGGGAGGGAGAGAAAGGGAGGGAGGGAGGGAGGGAGAGAAGGGAGGGAGGAGGGGAGGGGAGGGGAGGGAGGGGAGTGAGGGAGGGAGGGAGGGAGGGAGGGAGGAGGAGGGGGAGGAGAGAGAGAGAGGAGGAGGGAGGGAGGGAGGGGAGAGGGAGGGGAGGAGGGAGAGAGAGGGGGAGGGAGGGAGAGAGAGGGAGGAGGGAGGAGAGAGTGAGGGAGGGAGAGAGATGGCGAGGAGGGAGAGATGGAGTGAGGGAGAGAGGAGAGTGATCCATCTGGTGTGGCTGACGGGCTGGGCTCTTCATCACACACACACAGGTCCCCACGTCGATACCCACTAAATATCCCATTACCCCACAAAATTTGAATCTATCGTAGTCATTTGGGTCCCCTGTCTCCTCCCTCCCTCCCTGTCTCCTCCTTCACCCCTGTCTCTCTCTCCCTTCCCTAACTCTCTCCCTCATTCCCTGACCTCCTCTCCCTCACTCCCCTGTCCTCTCACTCTCTCCTCATTCCCGTCTCCCTCATCTCCCTACTCTCTCCCCCACCCCTGACTCTCCCTCACTCCCTGTCTCTCTCCTCACTCCCCTGATCTCCCTCTCCCCATTCCCTGCCTCTCCTCCCTCATTCCCTGTCTCCTCCCCTCACTCCCTGACCTCCCTCATCCCCTGACTCTCTCCCCTCATTCCCTGACTCTCCTCATTCCCTGTCTTCTCCCTCATTCCCTGACTCTCCCTCATTCCCCTGCCTCTCCTCATTCCCCTGCCTTCTCTCCCTCACTCCCCTGACTCTCTCCCCCTTCCCTAACTCTCCTCACTCCCGTCTCTCTCCCTCATTCCTGACTCTCCTCCCCCTCCCTGTCTCTCTCTCCTCATTCCCCTATCCCTCCCTCATTCCCTGCTCTCTCCCTTCCCCTAACTCTCTCATTCCCTGACTCTCTCCCCATTCCTTGACTCTCCTCATCCCCTGTCTCTCCTCCTCCCTGCCTCTCCTCCTCCCCCAAACTCTCCCCTCCCCTCTCTCCTCATTCCCTGACTCTCTCTCCTCATTCCCCAACTGTCTCCTCACCCCTAACTCTCTCTCATTCCTGTCTCTCTCCCTCACTCCCTGTCTCCTCCCTCACTCCTTGACTCCCTCTCACTCCCTGTCTCTCCCCCTTCCCTAACTCTCTCCTCATTCCCTGACTCTCTCCCTCACCCCTTCCTCTCTCTCCCTCATTCCCTGACTCTCCCCCACTCCCACTCTCTCTCATTCCCCCTCTCCCTCATTCCCTGTCTCTCTCCCTCATTCCCTTAACTCTCCCTCATTCCTTGACTCTCTCCTCATTCCCTGACTCTCCCCCATTCCCTAACTCTCCCTCATTCCCTGACTCTCTCCCTCATTCCCAACCCCCTCACCCCACTCTCCCCCACCCCACCCCCACACCCTCCTCTCCCTCATCCCCCGACTCTCTCCCTCACCCCCCTAACTCTCTCCCTCATTCCCCTGACCCCCTCATTCCCTAACCCTCTCCCTCATTCCCTAACCCCCCACCCCTACTCTCCCTCACTCCCAACTCTCCCCTCATTCCATACTCTCCCCCTCACCCTGACTCTCTCCCTCACCTAACTCTCCCCCTCATTCCCCTGACCCCCCCCCACCCCCCCCCCACCCAACCCCCCCACCACCTCTCCCCCATTCCCGACTCTCTCCCTCATTCCAACCCCCCATTCCCTCTCTCCCCATTCCCTAACTCTCCCCTCACTCCCTACCTCCCCTCCCCCTGACCCTCCCCTCCTCTACCCCCCCCCATTCCCTCCTCTCTCCCCACCACCACCCCCCACCCCCCCCCCCCCCCCCCCTCACTCCTCTCTATCTCTCCCCCACTCTCTCTCTCTCTCAGTGCTTAATCATCATATTCATCTATCCACCCACACACACACAGTCCCAGGCTCTGGAACCCGGGACCGTTGCTGACACCTAGAACCATACCACTAGAGCCCTGGGACTGTCCCTGGAGCCCTGGGACAATGCCTAAGCCCTGAGACTGTCCCTGGACCTGAGACTATGCCTAGAGCCCTGACTGTGCCTGAACCCTGAGACTATGCCTAGAGCCCTGGGACTGTGCCAAGAGCCCTGGGACTGTGCCCCGGAGCCCTGGGACCGTGCCTGAGCCCTGTACCAGCCCTGAGCCCTGGGAGCCGCTATCTTCCGCCTGTGTTGATCAACGTACAATAAAAACGCAATCAAGCAGAATTTAATTTCTGTCCCACTTTATATGAAATTGGGTTAGGTTAGGATATGGTGAGGGAGGAAGGAGGGGTGGGAGGGAGGGAGGAAGAGGATGGAGGGAGGAGGGAGGAGGAGGGGACTGTCACCATCATAACTACAGTTCCTGACCGGTTTTTGACGTTATGGATGATCGATGAAATATGTGTGTGTGTGTGTGTGTGTGTGGGAAGGGGGTTTCCATTGTGTGTCTATGTGTATCTGTGATGGTCTGGCTGTGTGTGTGTGTGTGTCTATTCATCACGGCCCATCTCAATGCATGTGTGTCTGTCCCAGCCTGCGAGACACCATATAGAATAAAAACAACATAAGAATGGAGAAACTGCATCGGGTCCTATTGGTCCATACTCAGAAGTCCCGCTTACACCCAACCACTATTGCTCAATATCCGTCCAACCTATGTTTGAAGCTATCCATTGTATTCGAGTTAATGATGATGTTTGGTAACTTGTTCCATTCTTCCACTACTCTATTCCCAAACCAATGTTTACCTATTTCTGCGCCTAAATCTAAATTTGTTGAATTTAAAACCATTGTTACGAGTTCGCTCCTGGTTGGATAGTTTGAGTACCTTTGTTATGTCCCTTTGTTCAGCCCTGACTTACATTTATACACCTCTATCATATCGCCCCTCACTCTACGCCCTCGAGGAGTGTAGATTAAGATAAGCTAACCCGGGGGTTCTCAATTACGGGGAATTCCCACGGGGAATCTCAGGCTTTTCAGGGGAACTGATCCGGGAGCAAGAGATATGTCTGATGAGAAATCAATCACAATTTGGCCCTGATGTACGATTCACCCAAAAGTGGCAGAAAGAGCCATCAGTGCATTGCTTCAGTTTGTGTCGACATATCTTTCAGAGTCAGGCCAACTCTACAAAATTAAAACGAAGCAACGTAGTAGGTAGAAATGACCTGCGTTGTGCCCCTTCAAGCACCTCCGTATCCCAGAATTGGCGAAGAAAAAACAATCACAGGTTTCATTGACTGTAATCTTCATCGAATAAAATTAATTACAAATTAACAATATCCTGCATTTATTGAACTTTTGTTTATTGCATTATGCTTCAGTTTGGTCTTGCTAAACAATTATAAATAAAAAAACTATTTTACTTTATTCGTTTATAAATCCATCAACATTTCTCAATTGGCATTTAATTTGTAAACCCACTATAAAAATAATCCAAAATTGTAATGTATATGTACTAATATGGAAAATAAAGGATTTTCAGTATTATATGCATATTATTTGGAATGCACTTTTTGAGGCAGACAATCTTGAAAGAGGGGAAATGACATTCTGATATAAGTGCATAGGGCAAACAAAGGTTGAGAACCACTGCTTTAACCTGTCTCTGTACTCGAGGTTCCTAATGCCGGATTAGTCTTGTCATTCTCCTCAATTCTTTCAAGGATTCTATATCCATTCTGAAATACGTGACTAGAACTGAACCATAATCCAAGTGAAGTTCAACAAGCAATATATAGTTTTAGGATGACCTTGGGGAGATATGATAGAAGTATTTAAGAAAGGAATCAATAAAGGGATATAGATAAAGTTCTTATAATATCCGGGCAGGATAGGACTCGGAGCAACGGTTCAAGTTGGATAAGTTCAGGTTTAGGAGGGAGTTAGAAGAACTGGTTCACAAATAGGTGTGAACGAGTGGAACAAGCTTGAAACTTTGTAGTAAGTGCTGAACGCTGGAAAGTTTCAAAGGCGTGGATAGATTCATGGATGATAGAGAGTGGTAGTAACTCGACAGGAGCTGCCATGCACAGGCCAACCGGCCTATTGCAGACTCCTTATTTTCTTATGTTCTTATGTTCTTGCTACCTTCAGTTCATTATTCCTCTTTGCTGTTCTTATCTCGGTCTTAACCCTACCGGCCAATACCTTATATAATAATCTCGGAGGTAAAGTTTCACCACGATTTATTCTCCTACCTATAGCCTTTGTCCAATAATATTCATGAAATACAGTAATTATTTATCACTCTCTCTCTCTCCACCACAGAACGAACACCGCTCTGTTAAAGGTCAGACGAACACAGTAGATGAGGTGACCAAGCTGAACCAGGCCATCAGCGTGAGGACGAGTAGGCAAGCATTCGGACACCATTATTACCACGTAACTTACACATCCACCCGAACACTCCCATTATATACTGTTTCTATAACGCCGGTGATACAAAAATCATTAATACACCAACTGATAGGAAAATTATCAGGAAAGTATAAAAACACCAAAACACCATTAAAATGTATAAATCTCTTAAAATGTTCAGTTTACGTGAGAAAATTTTTGCGTCTGATATTAGCGGTGATATTCTCTGTTGGTAGACACGTGATAGATAATGGTAGAGTGAAACAAAACAAGACGAGGAGGTTGCAGCCGACGACCTCCGGCAACCCATCACTCCCTACCCAACCCCACCACACCTCACTACCCCACCTCCTCCACCACCCCTCCCCGAGACACGTGCTAGTGACGTCACCAAGTCGCCCCACACGTTATAAATACCTTTCTACCACCTCCGGCTACCCACACCTCCTCCTCCCTCATACTACTTAATCTTCACTACAAAACACGACATAAACAATTAGATGTATTAAATAACATATAATTAATTCCAAAACGTTATTTATCAATAGGTATTTTTAGTAGTTATAAATTTGTGAGAATTATTGACGAGTGGCAATGATCGAGGAAGAACAAGAGTTACTAGCTACTAATTTCCTAGTATTATATCTACCTTCTAGTAGATTAAATAAATAAATAAATAAAACAAATACACTAACCTATAAATAATAACAAATAACAATAAATTAGTATTATGAGTGTATTAGCAATAAATCAAAATAAATGTCGGCGGAGGAACACCAGTTTGGGGTTAAGATGGCGGGAAGGAGGAGGGAGGAGAGGCGGCGTCTGAGTGGCTGTAGAGGGAAGGAGAGTCATCTTACCTACCTAGTGTGTGTGATACCTCACGCCCTACCATGTTGCCATAAACCATTAACATGCCAGGCCAGAGGTAGGAGGTGAGATACGCACACAGGTTATGGCTAAATAATGTACACTACTTCTCATCGTCATTATTATCATCATTATTTTTATTATTACTATCATTATCTTCATCATCATTACCATCATCACAGTAATCATCACCATAATCATCACTATAGTGGAGTGTATGGTGTTGGTGGTGGAGTGTGTTGGTGGTGGAGGTTGGTGGAGGTTGGTGGTGGAGTGTGTTGGAGGTGGAGTGTGTTGGTGGTGGAGTGTGTTGGTGGTGGAGTGTGTTGGTGGTGGAGTGTGTTGAGGTGGAGGTGTTGGTGGTGGAGGTGTTGGAGGTGGAGTATGGAGGTGGAGGTGTTGGTGGTGGAGTGTGTTGCTGGTGGAGGTGTTGGAGGTGGAGGTGTTGGAGGTGGAGGTTGGAGGTGGAGGTGTTGGTGGTGGAGGTTAGTGGTGGAAGTGTGTTGGAGGAGTGTGTTGGAGGTGGAGTGTTGGTGGGAGTGTGTTGGAGGTGGGAGTGTGTTGGTGGAGGAGGTGTTGGAGGTGGAGGTGTTGGTGGTGGAGTGTGTTAGTGGTGGAGGTGTTGGTGGTGGAGGTGTTAGTGGTGGAGTGTGTTGGTGGTGGAGTGTGTTGGTGGTGGAGTGTGTTGTGGTAGAGTGTGTTGGTGAGTGTGTGTAGTGGGGTGTTGGTGGTGGAGTGTTGGTGAGGAGTGCTGGTGGAGTGTGTTGGTGGCGGAGTGTGTTGGTGGTGGAGTGTGTTGGTGATGGAGTGTGTTGGTGGTGGAGTGGTTGGGTGGAGTGTGTTGGTGGTGGAGTGCTTGGTGGTGGAGGTGTTGGATGAGGTGGTTGGAGGTGGAGGTGTTGGAGGTGGAGGTGTTGAGGAGTGTTGGAGGTGGGTGGGAGGTGTTGGAGGTGGAGTGTGTTAGGGTGGAGTGTGTTGGTGGTGGGAGTGTGTTGGTGGTGGAGTGTGTTGGTGGTAGAGTGTGTTGGTGGTGGAGTGTTGGTGGTGGAGTGTGTTGGTGGAGTGTGTTGGTGGTGGAGGTGTTGGAGGTGGAGTGTGTTGGAGGTGGAGGTGTTGGTGGTGGAGTGTGTTTGTGGTGGAGTGTGTTGGTGGAGGCGGTGGAGGTGTTGGTGGTGGAGTGTTGGAGGAGGTGTTGAGGTGGAGTGTGTTGGTGGAGGTTAGTGGTGGAATGTGTTGGTGGTGGAGTGGAGGTGGAGGTGTTAGTGGTGGAGTGTGTTGGAGGTGGAGGTGTTGGTGGAGGAGTGTGTTGGAGGTGGAGTGTGTTGGGAGGAGTGTGTTGGTGGTGGAGGTGTTGGTGGTGGAGTGTGTTGGTGGTAGGAGTGGTTGGTGGTGGAGGTGTTGGTGGTGGGAGTGTGTTGGTGGTGGAGTGTATGGTGTTGGTGGTGGAGTGTGTTGGTGGTGGAGTGTTGGTGGTGATGTGTTGGTGGTGGAGTGTGTTGGTGGTGGAGTGTGTTGGTGGAGTGTGTTGGTGGTGGAGGTGTTGGTGGTGGAGTGTGTTGGTGGTGGAGTGTGTTGGTGGTGGAGTGTGTTGGTGGTGGAGTGTGTTGTGTGATGAGTGGTTGGTGGTAGAGTGTGTTGGTGGTAGAGTGTGTGGTGGTGGAGTGTGTTGGTGGTGGTGTGTTGGTGGTGGAGGTGTTGGTGGTGTAGTGTGTTGGTGGTGGGAGTGTGTTGGTGGTGGGAGTGTGTTGGTGGTGGAGGTGTTGGTGGTGGAGGTGTTGGTGGTGCAGTGTGTTGGTGGTGGAGTGTGTTGGTGGTGGAGGTTAGTGGTGGATTGTGTTGGAGGGAGTGTGTTGGAGGTGGAGTGTGTTGGAGGTGGAGTGTGTTGGTGGAGGAGGTTGGAGGTGGAGTGTGTTTGTGGTGGAGTGTGTTAGTGGTGGAGTGTGTTGGTGGTGGAGGTGTTGGTGGAGGAGTGTGTTGAGGGGAGGTTAGGTGGTGGAGTGTGTTGGTGGTGGAGTGTGTTGATGGTGGAGTGGTTGGTGATGGAGTGCGTTGGTGATGGAGTGTTGGTGATGGAGTGCTGGTGATGGAGTGTGTTGTGATGGAGGTTGGTGATGGAGTGTTGGTGGTGGAGGTTTTGGTGATGGAGGTAGTGTTGGTGGTGGAGGTGTTGGTGATGGAGTGTGTTGGTGGTGGAGTGTGTTGGTGGTGGAGGAGAAGGGGAGAGGGAGGAGAGGGGAGGGGAGTTTTAAATTACACATGTAGGGAGAAATTAACAGTATATGTGTATTTTAGGGGAGATCATGCAGTGAGAGAGGGGGGGCGGGTGGAGGGAGGGGGGAGAGTTAAAATTAGCTATAAAGAAGGAAGGGAAGGTGGTGGTGAGGGGAGGGGAGGAATTCCATGTTGAGGTTGAACGCTGGAGGCAAAATGAGATAATAATAATAATAATAATACACAATAATAATAATTAATAATAATAATAATAATATATAATTATAATAATAAAAATAATATTAATAATAATAATAATAATAATAATAAATAATAATAATAACAATAATAAAATAATAATAATAATAAAAATAATAATAATAAATTAATAATAAAATAATAAAAAAACAATAATAATAAAAAAATAATAATAATAATAACAATAATAATAATAATAATAATAATAATAAAATAATAATAATAATAACAAAAATAACAATAATAGAAGAAATAAGAATCACAATACAATCAACAAACAAATAACAACAAAAATAACTCACATCATTCATAAAGTGTAGTGTAGTGTAGACACAGACTAACGCCCTGACCACCGTAGGGTCAAGACCTATTCAGGCGCTGCGTCTCCTGAGCAGCTCTCCCCCTTGGCCAATGTTCGGCCCCATTCCCCCAGTCCCTCTCCCCGACCCATCCTCACCACCGGGATATCAACATAATCAAAAGTGACAATTTCGTTTGGGAAAGAAGTGGAATCAGTGTTGAACAGTGTTTAAGACAGTGAATTCAGCACTAGACAGTACCAGTGAGCGCCACGACCCACCAGTGAGATAAGCACCCTGGGAACTGACCACCATCTGACCAGGAGGTGCTAATCAGTCCACCCTGGGAACAACAGAGGGTCGGCTTCACACCTGACTACGAGATAACACAACACCACCCAGCAGAGTGAGGTACTGTGACACCACCCAGTGTCCCCATGACCACGTGAGGTCCTTCATATCAACACCCGAGGACGAGTTACTGCACCACGTGAACACCACGCCACCCGGTGTCTCCATGACCACGTGAGGTCCTTCATATCAACACCCGAGGACGAGTTACTGCACCACGTGAACACCACGCCACCCGCAGTTCCATGACCACGTGAGGTCCTTCATATCAACACCCGAGGACGAGTTACTGCACCACGTGAACACCACACCACCCGGTGTCTCCATGACCACGTGAGGTCCTTCATATCAACACCCGAGACGAGTTACTGCACCACGTGAACACCACGCCACCCGGTGTCTCCATGACCACGTGAGGTCCTTCATATCAACACCCGAGGACGAGTTACTGCACCACGAACACCACACCACCCGGTGTCTCCATGACCACTGAGGTCCTTCATATCAACACCCGAGGACGAGATTACTGCACCACGTGAACACCACACCACCCGGTGTCTCCATGACCAGCCCAGGCCCGGGCCATCAACTGTAACTATAATAATTTGTATGTTCAATTGTTCATTCACTGTTCCTCTCCTTTTGTTAATCGACCCACCCACCCCATGTCCTTGTATGGTAAAAGTCATTTTTGTCCAATGTATATTTTCGGCCTGGCAGAACTTTTTCATTAAACCGTTAATTATTATTATTATTACGGTATTAGTAGCCAAACTGTGCTTAGTGCAAGGTGTGTGTGTGTGTGTGTGTGTGTGTGTGTGTGTGTGTGTGTGTGTGTGTGTAGCTTATAATATGTTTGTCGTGTGTACATACCTTTCTCTCTCTCACACACACAATCTCTCTCTCTCTCACACACCCTTGTCAATACCACCCCGCAATATATAACTCCCACAGCAGAATAATTCTTATACTCTTATAAAAAATAACTATTAATTCTTTAGGGAAAAAATAACAAGAATTATATCAGAATTATCCATAGAATTGTTGTTTATTTAGGAATTATTTCAGTAATTTGGGTTAATTAAAATTATTGGACAGTAATAAGAAAGTGATTATCAGAGGCAAATTATTGAACGATTTAACGTATTTAATAATTATTTTACAAGATAATTTTTCACGATTTTCTTCAAGTATTTATAATAATTTTCACAACTTTCTCTTTTAACTAATAATTTTCACAACTTTCTCTTCCCTAAAACTAATAACATTCACAACTTTTTCCTCTAATAATTTTCACAACTTTCTCTCCATCCCAAACTAATAATATTCACAACCTTTCCTCTACCAATAAGTAATAATTTTCACAACTTTCTCCATCCCAAACTCAATATTCACAACCTTTCCTCTACCAATAAGTAATAATTTTCACAACTTTCTCTCCATCCCAAACTAACAACTTTCAAAACTTTCGTGACTATAAATTTCAAAAAATTTTCCCACCCAAAAGTCAACACAAAATATATAACACGAAAACAAAATGATCACGTAAATTGTACACA
Source organism: Homarus americanus (assembly GCF_018991925.1). Taxonomy (NCBI): domain Eukaryota; kingdom Metazoa; phylum Arthropoda; class Malacostraca; order Decapoda; family Nephropidae; genus Homarus; species Homarus americanus. Next base: position 26,230 of record NW_024745813.1, read on the forward strand.
ACTTACCTTAGTCACCATAAACACTATACAACTAGACTCATTACACCACACTATAAGAAAATCACCATAGACACTGTACAGGAGTCACTATAACCACTCATTATGTCACTATATTGAACTCATAGCCTTCTCCACAATATTCACTATAAATCATTATATTCACTACAACTCACTATAATTCACTATAACACAGAAAAAAATACTAACATACTATAAGACAGTACACCTCACTATAAAAGCACTATAACTCACTATAATTCACTATAACACACTTAAGTCCCTATTTCATACAAAGTCACTATATCTCACTACACCATAACACACTATAAAGCCTCACTATACCACACTATAAAGCCTCACCATACCACACTATAAAGCCTCACTATACCACACTATAAAGCCTCACTATACCACACTATAAAGCCTCACTATACCACACCATACCACACTATAAAGCCTCACTATACCACAGTATAAAGCCTCACTATACCACACTATAAAGCCTCACTATACCACACTATAAAGCTTCACTATACCTCACCATACCACACTATAAAGCCTCACTATACTCACCATATTCATCGAGGACAGGCCGCCACTCAAAGCCTCCTCCACCGACACCGTGGTGGGTGAGCCGCGACCTCTCATAGCGCGCCGTGTACCTGTGGGGCCATGGAGACTATGTATACCTGTGGGGCCATGGAGACTATGTATACCTGTGGGGCCATGGAGACTATGTATACCTGTGGGGCCATGGAGACTATGTATACCTGTGGAGCCATGGAGACTATGTACACCTGTGTGGCCATGGAGACTATGTATACCTGTGGGGCCATGGAGACTATGCATCCCTGTGTGGCCATGGAGACTATGTATACCTGTGGGGCCATGGAGACTATGTATACCTGTGGGGCCATGGAGACTATGTATCCCTGTGGGGCCATGGAGACTATGTATACCTGTGTGGCCATGGAGACTATGTATACCTGTGTGTCCATGGAGACTATGTATACTCGGGGCCATGGAGACTATGCATACCTGTGGCCATGGAGACTATGTGTGTGTATACGGCCATGGAGACTATGTATCCCTGTGGGGCCGGGCGGAGACTATGTATACCTGTGGGGCCATGGAGACTATGTATACCTGTGTGGCCATGGAGACTATGTATACTGTAAATATGGAGACTATGTATACCTGTGTGTACATGGAGACTATGTATACCTGTGGGGCCACATGAGATCTGTGTATCCCTGTGGGGCCATGGAGACTATGTATACTCAGGGGCCAAGGAGACTATGCATACGTGTGGCCATGGAGACTATGTATACCTGTGGGGCCATGGAGACTATGTATAACTCAGGGCCATGAGACATATGTATAACTCCTAGGGCCATGGAGACATATGTATAACTCAGGGGCTGTTGGAGACATATGTATAACTCAGGGCCATGGAGACATATGTATAACTCAGGGGCCATGGAGACATATGTATAACTCAGGGGCCATGGAGACTATGTATACCTGTGGGGCCATGGAGACATATGTATAACTAGGCCATGGAGACATATGTATAACTCAGGGCCATGGAGACATGTATAACTCTCAGGGGCTATGGAGACATATGTATAACTCAGGGCTATGGAGACATATGTATAACTCAGGGCCATGGAGACATATGTATAACTCAGGGCTATGGAGACATATGTATAACTCAGGCTATGGAGACATGTGTATAACTCCCTAGGGGCTATGGAGACATATGTATAACTCCAGCTAAGTGGAGACATGTGTATAACTCAGGGGCCATGGAGGCTAGGCTAGTGTATAACTCAGGGCCATGGAGACATATGTATACCTAGGGACCATGGAGACATATGTATAACTCAGCTGAGACTATGTATAACTCAGGGCCATGGAGACATATGTATAACTCAGGCCATGGAGCATTATTATGTATAACCTAGGGCCATGGAGACTATGTATAACCTAGGGCCAGTGGAGACATATGTATAACTCAGGGCCAGACATATGTATAACCTAGGGCTATGGAGTACATATGTATAACTCAGGGGCCAGTGGAGACTATGTATAACTCAGGGCTATGGAGACATATGTATAACTCAGGGCTGGGTGAGACATGTATAACTCAGGGGCTATGGAGACATGTATAACTCAGGGCTATGGAGACATGTGTGTATAACTCAGGGCCATGGAGATGTGTATAACTCAGGGGCCATGGAGACATATGTATAACTCCAGGGGCTAAGTGGGAGACATATAAACATACCTGTGGGGCCATGGAGACATATGTATAACTCAGGGCCAAGTGGAGACAGGTATAACTCAGGGGCCATGGAGACATATGTATAACTCAGGGGCCATGGAGACATATGTATAACTCGGGGCCATGGAGACATATGTATAACTCAGGGGCTATGGAGACATATGTATAACTCAGGGGCCATGGAGACATATGCATAACTCAGGGGCCATGGAGACATATGTATACCTGTGGGGCCATGGAGACATATGTATAACTCTAGGCCATGGAGACATATGTATAACTCAGGGGCTATGAGATGGCATGTATAACTCAGGGGCCATGGAGACATATGTATAACTCAGGGCCATGGAGACATATATGTATAACCTAGGGGCCATGGAGACATATGTATAACTCTAGCCATGGAGACATATGTATAACTCAGGGCCATGGTATATATGCATACCTGTGGGGCCAGTGAGACATATGTATAACTCAGGGGCTATGGAGACATATGTATAACCTAGGCCATGGAGACATATGTATAACTCAGGGCCATGGAGACATATGTATAACTCAGGGCCATGGAGACATATGTATAACTCAGGGTCATGGAGACATATGTATAAACTCAGGGGCTATGGAGACATATGTATAACTCAGGGCCATGGAGACATATGTATACCTGTGGGGCCATGGGAGACATATGTATAACTCAGGGCCATGGAGACATATGTATAACCTTAGCTATGGAGACATATATGTATAACCTAGGGCCATGGAGACATATGTATAACTCAGGGGGCCATGAGACATATGTATAACTCAGGGCCATGGAGACATATGTATAACTCAGGGGCCATGGAGACATATGTATAACCTAGGGCCAGGAGACTATGTATAACTCAGGCCATGGAGACATATGTATAACCTTAGGCCATGGAGAGACATGTGTATAACTCAGGGGCTATGGAGACATATGTATAATCCTTAGGGGCTATGGAGACATATGTGAGCAACTCAGGGCCATGGAGACATAAGTGTATAACCTAGCCATGGAGACATATGTGGCAACCTAGAGCCATGGGAGACATATGTATATAACTCAGGGCTATGGAGACATATGTATAACTCAGGGGCCATGGAGACATATGTATAACCTAGAGCCATGGAGACATATGTATAACCTAGGGCCATGGAGACATATGTATAACTCAGGGCCATGGAGACATATGTATAACTCAGGGGCCATGGAGACATATGTATAACTCAGGGCCATGGAGACATATGTGTATACCTGTGGGGCCATGGAGACATGTATAACTCAGGGGCTAAGTGGAGACATATGTATAACTCAGGGGCTATGGAGACATATGTATAACCTTAGGCCATGGAGACATATGTATAACTCAGGCCATGGAGACATATGTATAACCTAGGGCCATGGAGACATATGTATAACTCAGGGGCCATGGAGACATATGTATACCTGTGGGGCCATGGAGACATATGTATAACTCAGGGCCAAGGACATAAGGCACCCCAGGGGCCATGGAGACATATGTATAACTCAGGGGCCATGGAGACATATGTATAACTCAGGGGCTATGGAGACATATGTATAACTCCAGGGCCATGGAGACATATATGTATACCTGTGGGGCCATGGAGACATATGTATAACTCAGGGCCTGGGAGTATATGTATAACTCAGGGGGGCCATGGAGACATGTATAACTCAGGGGCTATGGAGACATATGTATAACTCAGGGCCATGGAGACATATGTATAACTCAGGGCCATGGAGACATATGTATAACTCAGGGGCCATGGAGACATATGTATAACTCAGGGGCCATGGAGACATATGTATAATCAGGCCATGGAGACATATGTATACCTGTGGGGCCATGGAGACATATGTATAACTCAGGGGCCATGGAGACATATGTATAACTCAGGGGCCATGGAGACATATGTATAACCTAGGGGCCATGGAGACATATGTATAACTCAGGGCCATGGAGACATATGTATAACTCAGGGGCCATGGAGACATATGTATAACTCAGCCATGGAGACATATGTATACCTGTGGCATGGCAAACTTAGGGGCCATGGAGACATATGTATAACTCTAGCCATGGAGACATATGTATAACTCAGAGGGTGGAGACATATGTATAACTCAGGGCCATGGAGACATATGTATAACCTCAGCCATGGAGACATATGTATACTCAGGGGCCATGGAGACATATGTATAACCTTAGAGACATGTATAACTCAGGGGCCATGGAGACATATGTATAACTCAGGGCCATGGAGACATATGTATAACTCAGGGGCCATGGAGACATATGTATAACCTAGGCCATGGAGACATATGTATAACTCAGGGGCCATGGAGACATATGTATAACTCAGGGGCCATGGAGACATATGTATAACTCAGGGCTAATGGAGACATATGTATACCTGTGGGGCCATGGAGACAATATGTATAACTCAGGGCCATGGAGACATATGTATAACCTCAGCCATGGAGACATATGTATAACTCAGGGCCATGGACATGTGTATAACTCAGGGGCCATGAGACATATGTATAACTCAGGCCATGGAGACATATGTATAACTCAGGGGCCATGAGACATATGTATAACTCAGGGGCCATGGAGACATATGTATAACTCAGGGCCATGGAGACATATGTATAACTCAGGGGCCATGGAGACATATGTATACCTGTGGGGCCATGGAGACATATGTATAACTCAGGGCCATGGAGACATATGTATAACTCAGGGGCCATGGAGACATATGTATAACTCAGGGCCATGGAGACATATGTATAACTCAGGGGCCATGGAGACATATGTATAACTCAGGGGCCATGGAGACATATGTATAACTCAGGGCCATGGAGACATATACAACTCAGGGGCCATGGAGACATATGTATAACTCAGCCATGGAGACATATGTATAACTCAGGGCCATGGAGACATATGTATAACTCAGGGCCATGGAGACATATGTATAACTCAGGGGTCATGGAGACATATGTATAACTCAGGCCTTGGAGACATATGTATAACTCTGAGGGTCATGGAGACATATGTATAACTCTAGGGCCATGGAGACATATATAACCAGGGCCATGGAGACATATGTATAACCTCAGGGGTCATGGAGACATATGTATAACTAGTGGAGACATATGTATAACTCAGGGGTCATGGAGACATATGTATAACTCAGGGGTCATGGAGACATATGTATAACTCAGGGCCTTGGAGACATATGTATAACCCTTAGCTATGGAGACATATGTACATAACTCAGGGGCCATGGGACTATGTATACTCAGGGGCTATGGAGACATATGTATAACCTTAGGGGCCATGGAGACATATGTATAACTCAGGGGCTGCGGAGACATATGGCACCTTAGCCATGGCATACATGTATGAACCCCAGGTCCATGAGACATATGTATAACTCAGGGGCCAGCGGAGACATGTGTATAACTCCAGGGGCTGGTGGAGACATATGTACAACTCAGGGGCCATGGAGACATATGTGGCACCCAGGGGCCATGGAGACATATGTATAACTCAGGGGCCATGGAGACATATGAGCACCTTAGGGCCATGGAGATATGTACAACCCAGGCCATGGAGACATATGTATAACCTAGGGGCCATGGAGACATATGTATAACTCAGGGGCCAGGAGACATATGTATAACTCAGGGGCCATGGAAACATATGTATAACCTAGCTATGGAGACACATAACTCAGCTGAGACATATGTATAACCCAGGGCCAGTGGACATATGTATAACTCAGGGCCATGGAGACATATGTATAATCAGGGGCCATGGAGACATATGTGTGTTAACTCCAGGGCCATGGAGACATATGTATAACCTAGGGCCATGGAGACATATGTATAACCTAGGGCCATGGAGACATATGTATAACTCAGCTATGGAGACATATGTATACCTGTGGGGCCATGGAGACATATGGGGAAAACTCAGGGGCCATGGAGACATATGTATAACCTAGCCATGGAGACATATGTATAACTCTAGCTATGGAGACATATGTAACCTTACAGGGGCCATGGAAACATATATAACCTAGGGCCAAGTGGAGACAGGTATAACCTAGGCCATGGAGACATGTGTATAACTCAAGGGCCATGAGACATATGTATAACTCAGGGGCCATGGAAACATATGTATAACTCAGGGGCCATGCCAAACATATGTATAACCTAGGGGCCATGGAGACATATGTATAACTCAGGGGGCCAGGAGACATAAGTGTATAACTCAGAAATAAAGGAGACATATGTATAACTCAGGGGCCATGGAGACATATGTATAACTCAGCTGCTATGGAAACATATGTACAACTCAGGGGCCAGGAGACATATGTATAACCTAGGGGCCAGGAGACATGTGTATAACCCCAAGGCCATGGAGACATATGTATAACCTAGGGGCCACATACATATGTATAACTCAGGGCCACAAAACATATGTATAACCTAGGGCCATGAGACATATGTATAACTCAGGGGCCATGGAGACATATGTATAACTGTGGGGCCATGGAGACATATGTATAACTCAGGGGCTATGGCGTTACATGTATAACTGTGGGGCCAAGGGAGACATATGTATAAATCTGTGGGCCAAAGTGGAGACATATGTATAACTCAGGGCATGGAGACATAAGGTATAACTCAGGGGCCACAAGTGACATATGTATAACTGGGGCTATGGAGACATATGTATAAATTTAGCTATGGAGACAGGCAAGTAACTTCCAGGGGGCCATGGAGACATATGTATAACTCAGGGGCCATGGAGACATATGTATAACCTAGGGGCTATGGAGACATATGTATAACTCTGGCCATGGGAGACATATGTATAACTCAGGGCTATGGAGACATATATGTATAACTCAGGGGCTGTGGAGACATAAGTGTATAACTCAGGGGCCATGGAGACATATGTATAACTGTGGGGCTATGGAGACATACATGGCACCTGAAATATGGAGACATATACAATTTTGTGGGCCAGTGGAGACTATGTATACTCAGGGGGCTATGGAGATATATGTATAACTCAGGGCTATGGAGACTATGCATACCTGTGGGGGCCATGGCGTGCACCAGGGCCATGGAGACATATGTATACCTGTGGGGCCATGGAGACTATGTATAACCCAGGGGCCATGGAGACATATGTATAACTCACTCAGGGGCCATATGTATACCTTCATAACAATACAATAATATATATCATTATATTTACCCTACATATACGGGCAGAGAGAGAGAGAAAGAAGAGAGAGAGAGAGAGAAACCAATAAAGGAGAGAGAGAGAAAAAACAAAAAGAGAGAGAGAGGCACAGTCGACCCACACTAAAACTTGTAACATGCAAATTGACCACTGTAACACGACTACCTCCTGGCTCTCTTTATACCTCTCTTCTATCTCTTTTATTGGTTTCTCTCTCTCTCTCTCTCTCTCTCACAACATAATGTAGGTCTTAGCACCCCCTCCTCTCTCTCTCTCTCTCACAACATAATGTAGGTCTTAGCACCCCCTCCTCTCTCTCACAACATAATGTAGGTCTTGCACTTCTCCTCTCTCTCACAACATAATGTAGGTCTTAGCACCCTCCTCTCTCACAACATAATGTAGGTCTTAGCACCCTCCTCTCTCTCTCTCTCTCTCACAACATAATGTAGGTCTTAGCACCCCCCTCTCTCTCTCTCTCACAACATAATGTAGGTCTTAGCACCCTCCTCTCTCACAACATAATGTAGGTCTTAGCACCCCCCCTCTCTCTCTCTCTCTCTCACAACATAATGTAGGTCTTAGCACCCTCCTCTCTCTCTCACAACATGTAGGTCTGCACTCCTTCTTCACAACATAATGTAGGTCTTAGCACCCCTCCTCTCTCTCTCTCTCTCACAACATAATGTAGGTCTTAGCACCCCCCTTCCTCTCTCTCTCTCACAACATAATGTAGGTCTTAGCACCCTCTCCCTCTCTCTCACAACATAATGTAGGTCTTAGCACCCCCTCCTCTCTCTCTCTCTCTCACAACATAATGTAGGTCTTAGCACCCCTCCCTCTCTCTCTCTCACAACATAATGTGGTCTTAGCACCTCCTCTCTTCACAACATAATGTAGGTCTTAGCACCCCTCCTCTCTCTCTCTTCACAACATAATGTAGGTCTTAGCACCCTCCTCTCTCTCTCTCACAACATAATGTAGGTCTTAGCACCCCCTCCTCTCTCTCTCTCTCTCACAACATAATGTAGGTCTTAGCACCCCTCCTCTCTCTCTCTCTCACAACATAATGTAGGTCTTAGCACCCCCTTCTCTCTCTCTCACAACATAATGTAGGTCTTAGCACCCCCCTCCCTCTCTCTCTCTCACAACATAATGTAGGTCTTAGCACCCCTCCTTCTCTCTCTCACAACATAATGTAGGTCTTAGCACCCTCCTCTCTCTCTCTCTCTCTCTCTCACAACATAATGTAGGTCTTAGCACCCCTCCCTTCTCTCTCTCACAACATAATGTAGGTCTTAGCACCCCTCCTCTCTCTCTCACAACATAATGTAGGTCTTAGCACCCCTCCTCTCTCTCTCTCTCACAACATAATGTAGGTCTTAGCACCCCCTCCTCTCTCTCTCTCTCACAACATAATGTAGGTCTTAGCACCCCCTCTCTCTCTCTCTCTCACAACATAATGTAGGTCTTAGCACCCTCCGCTCTCTCTCTCACAACATAATGTAGGTCTTAGCACCCCTCCTCTCTCTCTCACAACATAATGTAGGTCTTAGCACTCCTCCTCTCTCACAACATAATGTAGGTCTTAGCACCCCCTCCTCTCTCTCTCACAACATAATGTAGGTCTTGCACTCTCTCTCTCACAACATAATGTAGGTCTTAGCACCCCCCTCCTCTCTCTCTCACAACATAATGTAGGTCTTAGCACCCCTCCTCTCTCTCTCTCTCACAAATAAATGTAGGTCCTAGCACCCCTTCCTCTCTCTCTCTCACAACATAATGTAGGTCTTAGCACCCCCTCCTCTCTCTCTCTCACAACATAATGTAGGTCTTAGCACCCTCCTCTCTCTCTCTCTCTCACAACATAATGTAGGTCTTAGCACCCCTCCTCTCTCTCTCTCTCACAACATAATGTAGGTCTTAGCACCCCCTCCTCTCTCTCACAACATAATGTAGGTCTTAGCACCCCTCCTCTCTCTCTCTCTCTCTCTCTCACAACATAATGTAGGTCTTAGCACCCCTCCTCTCTCTCTCTCTCTCACAACATAATGTGAGTCTTAGCACCCCTCTCTCTCTCTCTCTCTCACAACATAATGTAGGTCTTAGCACCCCCTCCTCTCTCTCTCTCTCTCTCTCACAACATAATGTAGGTCTTAGCACCCTCCTCTCTCTCTCTCACAACATAATGGTCTTAGCACCCTCTCTCACAACATAATGTAGGTCTTAGCACCCCCTCCTCTCTCTCTCACAACATAATGTAGTTGGGTCTTAGCACCCCCTCTCTCTCTCTCTTCACAACATAATGTAGGTCTAGCACCCCCTCCTCTCTCTCTCTCACAACATAATGTAGGTCCTAGCACCCCCTTCCCTCTCTCTCTCTCACAACATAATGTAGGTCTTAGCACCCCCTCTCTCTCTCTCTCACAACATAATGTAGGTCTTAGCACCCCTCCTCTCTCTCTCACAACATAATGTAGGTCTTAGCACCCCCTCCTCTCTCTCTCTCTCTCTCTCACAACATAATGTAGGTCTTAGCACCCCTTCCTCTCTCTCTCTCACAACATAATGTAGGTCTTAGCACCCCCTCCTCTCTCTCACAACATAATGTAGGTCTTAGCACCCCCTCCTCTCTCTCTCCTCACAACATAATGTAGGTCTTAGCACCCCTCTCTCTCTCACAACATAATGTAGGTCTTAGCACCCTCTCTCACAACATAATGTAGGTCTTAGCACTCTCCCTCTCTCTCTCACAACATAATGTAGGTCTTAGCACCCCCCTCCTCTCTCTCTCTCTCCTCACAACATAATGTAGGTCTTAGCACCCCTCCTCTCTCCACAATAATGGTCTTACACCCTCTCTCACAACATAATGTAGGTCTTAGCACCCTCCTCTCTCTCTCTCACAACATAATGTAGGTCTTAGCACCCTCCTCTCTCTCTCACAACATAATGTAGGTCTTAGCACCCCCTCCTCTCTCTCTCTCTCTCACAACATAATGTAGGTCTTAGCACCCTCCTCTCTCTCTCTCACAAACATAATGTAGGTCTTAGCACCCCCTCCTCTCTCTCTCACAACATAATGTAGGTCTTAGCACCCCCTCCTCTCTCTCTCTCTCTCACAATATAATGTAGGTCTTAGCACCCCTCCTCTCTCTCTCACAACATAATGTAGGTCTTAGCACCCCTCCTCTCTCTCTCTCACAACATAATGTAGGTCTTAGCACCCCTCCTCTCTCTCTCTCTCACAACATAATGTAGGTCTTAGCACCCCCTCCTCTCTCTCTCTCTCTCACAACATAATGTAGGTCTTAGCACCCCCCTCCTCTCTCTCTCACAACATAATGTAGGTCTTAGCACCCCTCCTCTCTCTCACAACATAATGTAGGTCTTAGCACCCCCTCCTCTCTCTCTCTCTCTCACAACATAATGTAGGTCTTAGCACCCCCCTCCCTCTCTCTCTCACAACATAATGTAGGTCTTAGCACCCCCTCCTCTCTCTCTCTCTCACAACATAATGTAGGTCTTAGCACCCCCTCCTCTCTCTCTCTCTCTCTCACAACATAATGTAGGTCTTAGCACCCTCCTCTCTCTCTCACAACATAATGTAGGTCTTAGCACCCCCTCCCTCTCTCTCACAACATAATAGGTCTTAGCACCCCCCTCTCTCTCTCTCTCACAACATAATGTAGGTCTTAGCACCCCCTCTCTCTCTCTCTCTCACAACATAATGTAGGTCTTAGCACCCTCCTCTCTCTCACAACATAATGTAGGTCTTAGCACTCCCCTCTCTCTCTCTCTCTCACAACATAATGTAGGTCTTAGCACCCTCTCTCTCTCTCTCTCCTCTCACAACATAATGTAGGTCTTAGCACCCCCTCCTCTCTCTCACAACATAATGTAGGTCTTAGCACCCCCTCCCTCTCTCTCACAACATAATGTAGGTCTTAGCACCCCTCCTCTCTCTCTCTCTCACAACATAATGTAGGTCTTAGCACTCCTCCTCTCTCTCACAACATAATGTAGGTCTTAGCACCCCCTCCTCTCTCTCTCTCTCACAACATAATGTAGGTCTTAGCACCCTCCTCTCTCTCTCTCACAACATAATGTAGGTCTAGCACTTCTCCTCTCTCACAACATAATGGTCTTAGCACCCCTCCTCTCTCTCTCTCTCACAACATAATGTAGGTCTTAGCACCCTCCCTCTCTCTCTCTCACAACATAATGTAGGTCTTAGCACCCTCCTCTCTCTCTCTCACAACATAATGTAGGTCTTAGCACCTCCTCTCTCTCTCTCACAACATAATGTAGGTCCTAGCACCTCCTCTCTCTCTCTCTCTCTCACAACATAATGTAGGTCTAGCACCCTCTCTCTCACAACATAATGTAGGTCTTAGCACCCTCCTCTCTCCTCCCCCTTATGGTCACACCTTCTCATTTACATTTTTATATGCTATCAATTTTCCTCGATGACCACAAGACAATATTCTGAGGGGAGGGAGGGGAGGGAGGAGGGAGGGAGGGAGGGAGGAGGAGGGAGGGAGGAGGGAGGGAGAGAGGGAGGGAGGGGAGGGGAGGAGGAGGGGAGGGGAGGAGGGAGGGAGGGAAGTAATGAAATAGGAGAGGGAGAGAAGTAAGAAAGGAGAGAAAGAGACGAGAGAACATATGGAGAGAGAGAGAGAGAGAGAGAGAGAAAAGAGAGAGAGAGAGAGAGAGAGAAATCATCATTAAACCTCTATATTATTTCTTGTCATGTTTTTTCCAACATTTTCAGTTATTTTTACTTCATTATTATTATATTATTATTATTATTATTATCTATTTTACACAATTTATTTACATATTTTTTTCGTCATCTTTCATTAATCTTAATTTATTTCTATCTAATTATTCACATTTGCTAGGTCCTCTCATTTTAGGTTTTTGTGTTAGGTTAGGAGTTAGGTTAGGTTAGGTTAGGTTAGGTTAGGTTGTATTGGGTTAGGTTAGGTTAGGTTAGGGTTGGGTTGGGTTGGGTTATAGGTTAGTTAGGTTAGGTTATTTAATTACCTGTCCTAAATATGTGGTCAGGTTGTCATCATACTCAAGTTGGTTCATCATACCTAAGTCATCATACTCAAAGCTGTCATCAATATGTCATCATACTCAAGGGTTGTCATCATACTCAAGGGTTAAGTCATCATCATACCCAAGGGTTGTCTCAAAGGTCGTCATACTCAAGGGTTAAGTCATCATACTCAAGGGTTGAGTCATCATACTCAAGGGGTTAAGTCATCATACTCAAGGGGTTGTCATCATACCTGGGTTGTCATCATACTCAAGGGTTTAGTCATCATACTCAGGGGTTAAGTCATCATACTCAAGGTTAAGTCATCATATTCAAGTTAAGTCATCATACTCAAGGGTTAAGTCATCATACTCAAAGGGTTAAGTCATCATACTCAAGGGGTTAAGTCATCATACTTAGAGTTAAGTCATCATACTCAAGGGTTAAGTCATCATACTCAAGGGGTTAAGTCACGTTAGTCATCACTCAGGGGTTAAGTCATCATACTCAAGGGTTAAGTCATCATACTCAAGGGTTAACCAAATTGATGGTGGTGACTGTCGTGTGTGTGTGGGCGTGGGGAAAGGTGCGTGTGGTGTGTGTGTGTGTGTGTAGTTGGGGGTGGAGGGAGGGGTGAAGGGAGGGGTGAAGGGAGAGTGGAGGGAGGAGTGGAGGAAGGGAGGTGGAGGAGGGGGTGAAGGGAATGGAGGAAGGGGTGAAGGGAGGGGGTGAAGGGAGGGGTGGAGGGGAGGGTGAAGGAAGGGATGGAGGGAAGGGGTGGAGGGAGGGTGGAGGAAGGGGGTGGAGGGAGGGGGGTGGAGGGAGGGTGGAGGGGGGGGGTGGAGGGAGGGTGGAGGGAAGAGTGGAGGAAGAGGGGTGGAAGGAGGGTGGAGGGAGGAGGGTGAAGGGAGGTGGAGTTAGAGGTGGAGGGTGGAGGAGGGTGGAGGAAGGGGTGGAGGGAGGGTGAAGGAGGGGGTGGAGGGGGGTGGAGGGAGGGGGAGGAGGAGGGGGGGGTGAAGGAGGGTGGAGGGAGGGGGTGAGGAGGGTAAAGGGAGGGTGGAGGGAGGGGGTGAAGAGGGGGTGAGGGAGAGAGGTAGGGAGGAGGGAGGGAGGTAAGGGAGGTGGAGGGAGGGGTGAAGGGAGGGTGGAGGAGGGGGTGAAGGGAGGGGTAAAGGAGGGGGTGAAGGGAGGGGGTGTCCTTAGGCCCTTCTCTGTTTAATGCCGTCTTCTCGCTGTTGTTGTCACATATCGATAAATCAATCAAGCCGTCTGGTACAAACTGCTTCCTCCTCCTCCTCCTCCCTCCTCGACCCTTCCTCCTACTCCCTCCCACGTTCCTCCTCCTCTCTCTCTTCCTTCCTCCTCCCTCCACCTCTCCTTCCTTCCTTCCCTCCTCCCATCACCCCTCCTTCCTTCCTCCACCACCCTCCTTCCTTCCTTCCTCCTCCACCACCTCCTTCCTTCCTTCCCCCTCCCCACCACCCCTCCTTCCTTCCCTCCTCCACACCACCTCCTTCCTTCCCTCCTCCCCACCACCCCTCCTTCCTTCCCTCTCCACCACCTCCTTCCTTCCTTCCCTCCTCCAACCACCTCCTTCCTTCCTTCCCTCCTCCCCCCCTTCCTTCCCCTCCTCCACCACCTCTCCTTCCTTCCTTCCTTCCCTCCACCACCTCCTTCCTTCCTTCCCTCCTCCACACACCCCTCCTTCCTTCCTCCTCCTCCCCCTCTCTCTTCCTTCCTTCCCTCCTCCACCACCTCTCCTTCCTTCCGTCCTTCCCTCCTCCACCACCTCCTTCCTTCCTTCCCTCCTCCCCCCTCCTTCCTTCCTCCCTCCTCCACCCACCTCTCCTTCCTTCCTTCCCTCCTCCACCGCGTCACCACCACCACATTCCCCGGATGACACTTGGAGGAGGAGGGAAGGAGAGTGGGGGGAGGGAAGGTGGAGAGTGAGGGAGGAGAGGGAGTGAGGAGGGAAGGGTGGAAGGGGAGGAAGGAGGTGAGGTGAGATGGGATCAATCCTCATCTTCCTACCAACCTCCCCCTCCCTCACCCACCATCCTATCAGGTCACCCCTCCCCCTCTACCTCAGCCAAGGGCACTCTACCCCTCACCCCCCTTTCCTACTGACGCCGCCACGATTGTTGAAGGAGGGAGGAGGGGGAGGGAGGGGAGGGAGGGAGGGAGGGGGAGGAGGAGGGAGGAGGGAAAAGAGGAGGAGGAGAATTTCTTATTTTTGTTCCTTTTTCTCTCTCTCTCTCTCTCTCTCTCTCTCTCTCTCTCTCTCCTCTCTCTCTCTTTCTCCTACCATCACCATCAATGTCATTATCCCACCAACACCATCATTATCACCAATATTACTGTCCTTACCACCACCACCACCAACACTATTACTTTCAGTCACCACACCACACCAACCACCACCATGGCCACCATAACACACTACCATTAACACCATCACGACCACACATGACTACCACCATCCGTCCAAACCAGTGTTTACATATTTCGCGCCTAAATCTAAATTTGTCTAATAAAAAACCATTGTTACGAGTTCGCTCCTGGTTGGATAGTTTGAGTACCTTTGTTCAGCCCTGACTTCCATTTATACACCTCTATCATATCGCCCCTCACTCTACGTCTCTCAAGGAGTGTAGATTAAGATGCTTTAACCTGTCTCTGTACTCAAGGTTCCTAATGCAGGATTAGTCTTGTCATTCTCCTCTGAATTCTTTCTCGGGATTCTATGTTCATTACGTATTAGTCTTTCGTGGGGGACTCTGTCGAAGGCTTTGCTAAAGTCGAGATATACCACATCATAGTCGTGCCCCTCGTCCACTGATTCGAAAACAGCTGAAAATAATGTTAATATATTAGTTAGACATGAACGCCCGCTTGTGAAGCCATATTTGGGAATCATTGATCAACTTGTGCTTCTCCAGGTGATTTCGAATAGTTTGAAATGATTGCTTCCAGTAATTTGCCTACAATTGATGTTAGACTGATTGGACGGTAATTAGAGTATCGTGATCTATCCCTTCTTGAAAATCGGTATTATATTCGCTATCCCTCCAGGATTCTGGTACTACACCTGTTTTAAACATCATATTAACAACTTTGCTAAGGGCATACTAAGCTCTTCCTTACATTCCTTTAACACTCTGGCAAATATCTCATGGGGACCAGGTGACTTATTAGGCTTTAGTTTGTCTATTTGCTTACTAATATCGTTACTAGTCATTACCATCTCTCTTAATCTAGTTTCTTCACTATCTCTGTATAGTCGTTGCCTCGGGTATCATGTTTAAATATTCGGTGGTGAAAACTGTTGAAAAATATTTATTCAGATTATTGCTCATTTCTCCGTCGTTATCAGTTAGCTCGCCGGTATCTGACTGTATTGGTCCAATTTTTTCTCGTGTGACCTGACCTACCCAAAATCTACCTTGACCTGCAATGACCTGCACAGCCCTAGCCCTGCCGTGACCTAACCTACCTAGACCTGCCGTGATTTGACCTCCCTGACCTTCCCACACCTGATCTCTTCACCCCATTTATCCTGACCTGTCTGTGACCTGACCTACTGATCATACCCTGACCTACCCTTTTCACATCGAACCTGACCTAACCTACCCTGACCTGCCCTAACCTACCCTGACCTAACCTAACCTACCCTGACCTGACCTAATCTAACCTAACCTAACCTACCCTGACCTGTGACCTGACCAATTCTTTCCCATCTACCCTGACCTCCTCACCCCTAGCCCTACCGTGACCTGACCTCCGGGTGATGCACAAATCAATAAAGTCAATATTAAAATCAGATGTAAATGAGACGAAGAACCTTTATCGATTATTAATATGTGCTAACGCGTACAAGACCTGGGGGAGAGGGGAGGGGGAGAGGGGAGGGGAGGGGTGGGGAGAGGGCAGAAGGGGAAGACAAGAGGTGGGGAGAGAAGGTGTTGGGAGAAGTAGGGAGATAAGAGTCTGGGGGAGGTGAGGGGAGGTTATTGAGGATTTTGGGGAGAGAAGCGGTGAGGTGGGGAGGTGTGGGATGGGAGGAAAACAACAAAAACAACAGCAACAACAACAATAATAATAAATAAATACAAATGAACCAATAACAATAAAACAATAGTAAAACTGACCAATCAGGAGGCCGGGTTAATAAGACAGCTAATCAAGAGACAGCATTCATTAAATCCGACCAATTAGAACAAACGGTCCCATAAACCAGCCAATCACAAGACTCTTCCCATAAAGCAGCGCATGGCCGGGATACGTGCTTTACACACCAGCCAATGAGGGCGCTTCTGACGTCATACACCAGCCAATGAGGATGCTTCTGACGTCATACACCAGCCAATGAGGGCGCTTCTGACGTCATACACCAGCCAATGAGGATGCTTCTGACGTCATACACCAGCCAATGAGAATGCTTCTGACGTCATACACCAGCCAATGAGGATGTTTGACGTCATACACCAGCCAATGAGGGCGCTTGACGTCACACCAGCCAATGAGGATGCTTCTGACGTCATACACCAGCCAATGAGGATGCTTCTGACGTCATACACCAGCCAATGAGGATGCCTCTGACGTCATATAACAGCCAATGAGGATGCTTTTAACGTCATACCAGCCAATGAAGACGCTTCTGAACCTCACACAATAGCCAATGAGGTTGCTCGAGGTCTCATAAACAAACCAATCACAAGGCACGTCTCACCAACCAATGAGTGCGCACCAGGCTCTCAAACAACCAATCACCGTCCAGGAACCATAAATTTGGTAAACTAATAAACATATTGAGAGAGAGAGGAAGGCACTACAGTAGATCCAGATAACCAATAAGAACACAATACATTTCATTAGTTAACCAATAGGAACACAGTTCTCATTAGTCCAACCAATCAGGAGCAATGGTCTCAAGAAGTCAATGAGGTATCTATCTATCTATCTATTACCAGTCGACCAATCAATGACGCTGCCTGTTATTCCCACCAAAACATCACCACCACCCCACCACCACCACCATACACCACCACCACCTCACCTCCACCATACACCACCACCACCATACACTCACCACCCACCACCTCACCACCACAACCACACACCACCACCACACACCACCACCACATCACCACCACCCCCACCACCACCACACCACCACCACCATACACCACCACCACCACACCACCACCCTCACCACCACCATACATCACCACCCCACCATCTCACCACCACACCACCACCACCAACCAACCACCACCACCACACCACCACCACACCACCACCACACCACCACCAACTCACCCAACCACACCACCACCACACCCCCACCCACCATACATCACCACCACCCCCACCCACCACACACTCACCACCACCACACCACCACCACACATCACCCACCACATCACCACCACCCCCACCACCACCATACATCACCACCACCCTCACCTCCACCATACACCACCACACCACACCACCACCATACATCACCACCGCCACCCCACCTCCACCACATCACCACCACCCCACCCACCACACTCACCACCACCATTCCCCACCTCCACCACATCACCACCACCACCCCCACCCACCATACACCACCACCACACCCCAACCACCACCCCCACACCACACTCACCACCACCATACACCACCACCACCACCTCACCCCACTCATACACCCCACCACCTCAACCCACCATACACCACCACCACCCCTCACCCACCATACATCACCACCATACACCACCACCACCACCCCACCCACCACCACATCACCACCCCACCATTCCCCACCCACCACACACCACCCCAACCAACCACCACCACACCACCACCACCCCTCACCACCACCATACACCCACCACACCACCACCATTCCCCACCTCCACCCATACACCACCACCACCTCACCTCCACCATACATCACCACCACCACCTCACCCCACCACCACACCACCACCACCCCCACCCACACCACATCACCACCCACCCCCACCCACCACACATCACCACCACCACCCTCACCTCCACCATACATCACCACCACACCATCTCACCCACCCACATCACCACCACCTCCCCACCTCCACCATACATCACCACCACCACCTCACCTCCACCATACATCACCACCACCACCCTCACCACCACCACACATCACCACCACCACCCTCACCCACCACATCACCACCACCACCCTCACCTCCACCACATCACCACCATACATCACCACCACCACCCTCCCCACCACCACCACACACCACCCACCCCACCACCACCATACATCACCACCACCACCATACATCACCACCACCCTCACCACCACCTCACATCCACCACATCACCACCACCTCACCACCATACACCACCTCACCACCACCCTCACCCACCACACATCACCACCACTCCTCCACCATCTCCCCCACGTCTCACTGCTGATGTATAATGTGTTAGGCTGGACTAGGAAAAAAATATGGTTGTTCGTGGTACATAAATTCAGGTAATTCATACTAAAAAAATGTGGGACGAGGTCTTGAGATGCCTGTACCGCCATACTGTCGTGTCCTGATTATGTAAACAATTATATAATTACACAAAATTACAAAACAATCTATAATCACTAATTACATCAAAATCAACTCTAAGTAAATTACTATTTGTTTATTTGTATTAAGTATTTGTAATAAGTTTGATTGAAATTCTTGAAATAAGTGTTAATATCAAGCCTTGCCAGGATCAGGTGCAGGGATCCGAACACTCACAGCTTCATGGGGTACCCGTGAAGCCCAGAGCTACAAACGTCCATTTCTTTACCTCACCAACACCGCCTTTATTTCCTGCTCATTAGAGGTTGTGAGAAGGATAGAGAGCAAGTATAGCATTACCTTCACTCCCCGAAATAGGCCACAACCAGGGGGGGGAGGGTGGGTGGGTGGGGAGGTCAAAATGTCGGAGAGGTGTATGTGTGAGGAGAGCCGTTGATAACACTTGTTTGGTTACATCAGTAACCACTCACATGAACCCGGCCCTCCCACCACCCACACCCACCACCCATCACCCACACACCCACCACCCAATCACCCCACAACCCACCACACACCCAACCCACCACCCACCCACACCCACCACCCACACCCACACCCACCACCCACACACCCACCACCCACCTACACCCACCACCATCACCCACACCCACACCCATCACCCACACCCACACCCACCACCCACACCCACCACCATCACCCACACCCCACACCATCACCCACACCCACCACACATCACCCACAACCCACCACCCATCACCCACACACCCACCACCCATCACCCAACCCACCACCCACCCACACCCACCACCTCCACCCACCACCCACCACCCACACCCACCACCCACCACACAACCCACCCACCCACACCCACCACCCACCCACACCCACCACCCATCACCCACACCCACCACCCATCACCCACACCCACCACCCACCCACACCCAACACCCATCACCCACACCCACCACCTCCATCACCCACACCCACCACCATCACCCACACCCACTACCCATCACCTACACCCACCACCCATCACCAAACCCATTACCCATCACCCACACCCACACATTACAACAAACAACTACTACCACCACCACCACAACCACCATCTACCTTCATTCCCTCCGTCAACCAATCAGGGGCCTCCTAGTTGCTAATCACCCATGATTGGTCCTGCCTAATCCACTACTAAATCCTCCCTCCCACCTCCTCCACCTAATCACAGTAATGTCCAATGCCATCTAGGGATTTGAAACTAATCTCGTTGCCTGAGTTAGTCTGTGATCATGTGAGATTAGGTCATTCCTGGCAGTTTTTTTTTCAGTGGTTATTAAAATATTATCTAAGAAAACATTATAGACATCATTCTATAATTATATATTATGTTTATATCAAGTAATTATAGATTTAAATAACAGATAATATAAATGTAAACAAGTTAGCGCCATCTTGAAAAAATTCTGTAAAAATTTCTGCGCAAAATTTTTCCTGCCCAAAATTTTTCCCACGTAATTCTTCCATGTAATATTTCCCGCGCATAGTAACCCCGGTATAACACCTTATCACCAGTTCGTTTTATCGGGAAGTTCGTAAGCCGAGATCAACGAGACTACGAGACTGCGAGACCGAGACCTCCTCCCCCAGGGGTCTTTTAATGTATTCATGACACCTTGAGTGGTCTTACCGTGATGGCGACTCTGTTTAATTAGTTCTTTTAGTCGAGGTAATGTGTCCAAGGCTGTTCGTTCACCGCGCAAATAGATGTCGCAATTTGCACTTTCTCTTAATTATCTCATCTCTATCTTTTCTCTTATATCTTCTGATCATTCATTCTCTTATTATTCCTTAATAATTATCAACAATTCCTAACCTTTCTTCACTGTTTTAACAAGTTTCTTAATCCTTTCAAAATTCTTAAAACTTTCGATTTTTTTTACATTTTCTTGTATTTTTCTTAATCTTTTTTCCCACTTGTTTTTATAATATTTTTCCTACGCTTTTTTTCCTAAACTTTTTCCCCTAAGCTTTTTAACTTTTTTTTGCTTTTTTTCACTTTTTTTCCTAAGCTTTTTTAATATTTTTCCAAAGTTTTTTTTTTTTTTCCTGCTTTTTTCTATATTTTTTTTTTTAGTATTTTTCCAAAGCTTTTTTTTTCACTTTTTTAGAGCCTTAAAAAAGTTTACTATTTCCCGTCTGGTCTTTAGATATTTCCCACCTATTTTATACCATTTTCTAAGACCTCTCTCTCCTCTCTTTTTCTCTCCTCTATACCATTTTCTTATATTTACCATTCTCTCTCTCTCTTGAAGGATTTTTAGGGACTGATTTAGTATTGTAGGATTTCTGATGTCTCCCTATTGATCCTTTAGTTGAAATCTCTTGCAGGAGGTGAAGGTGAGGAAGAGGGAAGAGGTAGGATGAAGGAAGGGAGAGAGAGAAGGGTGATAAACAGTGGGCATACAAGTCAGTCTGAAAAGTTGTCAGGCTGCTCAGGTTTATGGCGAAGGTAATAAAGTGTAGTGTAGTGTGAGTAAGTCTTCCCCAGGCGTCCTTAAACACTTCCTTGTTTAACCTTATATAAAAACACACACACACACACACACACACACACACACACACACACACACACACACACACATCTACATCAACTATACACATTTCGACGAGAGAAAGAGAGAGAGAGAGAAGAGAGAGAGAGAGAGAGAGAGAGAGAGAGAGAGAGAGAGAGAGAGAGAATTCTCCACTATACCTTCCTTCTCTCCCTCACTAAACACCCCCCCACTAAACACCCCCTCCCTCTAAACACTCTACCATCCCTCCCTCTAAAACCCCACTACCCTCCCTCCCTCAAACACACCCCACTACCCTCCTCCCCCCTCTAAACACCCATTACCTCCCTCCCTCTCCCCAAAGTAATCCAGTGGCCCTGAGAAATAAGGATTCCATGTAAATGTAATCTATAAAATAACTCTACGATGGATTACTGATGAGTCTCACCTCCCACTCCCCACTCCTCACCCA
Source organism: Homarus americanus (assembly GCF_018991925.1). Taxonomy (NCBI): domain Eukaryota; kingdom Metazoa; phylum Arthropoda; class Malacostraca; order Decapoda; family Nephropidae; genus Homarus; species Homarus americanus. Next base: position 48,460 of record NW_024745813.1, read on the forward strand.
CTCCCTCCCACTCCCCACCCATTCCCCACTCCCTCAGTCCACACCCACCAGAGGGATTTACTGCCACACCTGGGAGAGAGGAGGAGGATAGGGGAAGAGGAGAGGGGGAGGGTGAGGATAGGGGAGAAGAGGGAAAGAAAGGGTGGGGAGAAGAGAGGAGAGAGAGAGAGAGAGAGAGAGAGAGAGAGAGAGGTGGGTAGAGAGAGAGAGAGGGTAAGAGAGAGAGAGAGAGGAGGAGGAGAGAGAGAGAGAGAGAGAGAGAGAGAGAGAGAGAGAGAGAGAGAGAGAGAGAGAGAGAGAGGCAGGAGACAGATGGAGACAGGAGAATGACAGGACAAGAAGGATCACCAGACAGAAAAACTGACGAACACAATAGACGACACGAGAGAGAGAGAGAGAGAGAGAGAGAGAGAGAGAGAGAGAGAGAGAGAGAGAGAGAGAGAGAGAGATGAGAGAGAGAGATGAGAGAGAGAGAGATGAGAGAGAGAGAGATGGAGAGATAGATGGAGAGATAGATAACTGAGATGAGAGAAGCCAAAGAGAAGAGGAACACAAAAACAAGCAATACGTAACTGAACGAAGTAATACTGA
>NW_024745814.1:0-15721 GCF_018991925.1 Homarus americanus
TAGTATAACAAAGCCCCCTCATCGAGTTTAACAAAACCCCATGATCGAGTTTAAATAAGGCCCTGATCAGTATAACAAGTCTGCTGGTCGAGAAAGTATAACAAAGTCCCACTGATCAGCGAGTACAGGCCTATCGAAGGTATAACAAGGCCTTGTCGAGTATAACAAAATCCTGATCGAGTATAACAAAGTCCCTTGATCAAGTAAAACAAACACCCCTGATCGAGTTTAACAAAAACCCCTGATCGAGTATAAAAAAGCCCCCTGGTTGAGTATAACAAAGTCCCTGATCAAGTATAACAAAGCCCTCTGATCGAATAGAACAAAGCCCCCTGGTCGAGTATAACAAAATCCCCTGGTCGAGTATAACAAAGTCCCATGATGGAGTATTTCAAAGGCCCCGAATCGAGTATAACAAAGGCCACTGGTCGACAATAACAATGTCCCCTGATCGAGTATAATAAAGTCCCCTGATCGAGAATAACAAAGTCCCAAGATCGAGTATAACAAAGCCCCCAGATCGAGTATAACAAAGTCCGGTGATCGATTATAACAAAGTTACCTGATCGGTTATAACAATGTCCACTGAACGAGTATAACAAAGTCCCCTGATCGAGTATAACAAAGTCCCATGGTCGTCTATAACAAAGTCCCCTAATTGAGTATAAGAAAGCCCCCTGATCGAGTTTAACAAAACCCCCAGATCGAGTATAAAAAATCCCATGGTCGAGTATAACAAAGTCCCCTGGTCGAGTATAACAAAGTCCTATGATCGAGTATAACAAAGGCCCCTTATCGAGTATAACAAAGGCCACTGGTCGAGTATAACAAAATCTCCTAATCGAGTATAACAAAGTCCCCTGATAGAGTATAAAAAGTCCCCTGATCGAGTAAGACAAACACCCCTGATCGAGTATAACAAAGTCCCCTAATCGAGTATAACAAAGCCCCCTGATCGAGTATAACAAAGTCCCCTGATCGCTTATAACTAAGTCCCCTAATCGAGTATAACAAAGGACCCTAATGGCGTATAACAAAGTCCCAAGATCGAGTATAACAAAGTACCTTGATCGAGTATAACAAAGTCCCCTGGTCGAGTATAACAAAGTCCCTTAATCGAGCATAACTAAGTCCCCTGATCGAGTATAACAAAGGACCCTAATGGAGTATAACAAAGTCCCCTGGTCGAGTATAACAAAGTCCCCTGGACGAGTATAACAAAGTCCTCTGATCGAGTATAACAACGTCCCATGATCGAGTATAACAAAGTCCCGTCATCGATCATAACAAAGCCCCCTGATCGAGTATAAAAAAGGCACCTGATCGAATATAACAATGTCCCTAATTGAGTATATACAAAGTCCCCTGATCGAGTAAAAAAGCCCCCTGATCGAGAATAACAAAGTCCCCTGATCGAGTTTAACAAAGTCCCCTTATCGACTACAATAAAGCCCCTGATCGAGTATAACAAAGTCCCCTGAACGAGTATAACAAAGTCCCATTTTCAAGTATAACAAAGGCCCCTGATCGAGTATAACAAAGTCCCCTGATCGAGTATACTAAAGTCCCATGATCGTGTATAACAAAGTCCCCTGATCGAGTATAACAAAGCCCCCTCATCGAGTATAACAAAGTCCCGTGGTCGAGTAAAACAAAGTCCCCTGGCCGAGTATAACAAAGTCCCCTGATAGAGTATAACAAAGCCCCCTCATCGAGTTTAACAAAACCCCATGATCGAGTTTAAATAAGGCCCCTGGTCGAGTATAACAAAGTCCTTTGGTCGAGTATAACAAAGTCCCATGATCGAGTATAACACAGGCCCCTTATCGAGTATAACAAAGGCCCCTTGTCGAGTATAACAAAATCCCCTAATCGAGTATAACAAAGTCCCTTGATCAAGTAAAACAAACACCCCTGGTCAAGTTTAACAAAAACCCCTGATCGAGTATAAAAAAGCCCCCTGGTTGAGTATAACAAAGTCCCTGATCAAGTATAACAAAGCCCTCTGATCGAATAGAACAAAGCCCCCTGGTCGAGTATAACAAAATCCCCTGGTCGAGTATAACAAAGTCCCATGATGGAGTATTTCAAAGGCCCCGAATCGAGTATAACAAAGGCCACTGGTCGACAATAACAATGTCCCCTGATCGAGTATAATAAAGTCCCCTGATCGAGTATAACAAAGTCCCAAGATCGAGTATAAGAAAGCCCCCAGATCGAGTATAACAAAGTCCGGTGATCGATTATAACAAAGTTACCTGATCGGTTATAACAATGTACCCTGAACGAGTATAACAAAGTCCCCTGATCGAGTATAACAAAGTCCCCTGGTCGTCTATAACAAAGTCCCCTGATTGAGTATAAGAAAGCCCCTTGATCGAGTTTAACAAAACCCCCAGATCGAGTATAAAAAAGCCCCCTGGTCGAGTATAACAAAGTCCTATGATCGAGTATAACAAAGGCCCCTTATCGAGTATAACAAAGGCCCCTGGTCGAGTATAACAAAATCTCCTAATCGAGTATAACAAAGTCCCCTGATAGAGTATAAAAAGTCCCCTGATCGAGTAAGACAAACACCCCTGATCGAGTATAACAAAGTCCCCTGATCGAGTATAACAAAGCCCCCTGATCGAGTATAACAAAGTCCCCTTATCGCTTATAACTAAGTCCCCTGATCGAGTATAACAAAGGACCCTAATGGCGTATAAGAAAGTCCCAAGATCGAGTATAACAAAGTACCTTGATCGAGCATAACAAAGTCCCCTGGTCGAGTATAACAAAGTCCCCTAATCGAGCATAACTAAGTCCCCTGATCGAGTATAACAAAGGACCCTAATGGAGTATAACAAAGTCCCCTGGTCGAGTATAACAAAGTCCCCTGGACGAGTATAACAAAGTCCTCTGATCGAGTATAACAACGTCCCATGATCGAGTATAACAAAGTCCCGTCATTGAGCATAACAAAGCCCCCTGATCGAGTATAAAAAAGGCACCTGATCGAATATAACAATGTCCCTAATTGAGTATATACAAAGTCCCCTGATCGAGTAAAAAAGCCCCCTGATCGAGTATAACAAAGTCCCCTGATAAAAGTATAACAAAGCCCTCTGATCGAGTAGAACAAAGCCCCCTCATCGAGTATAACAAAGTAACCTGGTCGTCTATAACAAAGTCCCCTGATTGAGTATAAGAAAGCCCCCTGATCGAGTTTAACAAAACCCCCTGATCGAGTATAACAAAGTCCCCAGATCGAGTATAACAAAGTCCCCCGATCGAGTATAACAATGCCCCCTCATCGAGTATAAAAAAGCCCCCTGGTCGAGTATAACAAAGTCCCTGATCAAGTATAACAAAGCCCTCTGATCGAGTAGAACAAAGCCCTCTCATCGAGTATAAAAAAGCCCCCTGGTCGAGTATAAAAAAGCCCCCTGGTCGAGTATAACAAAGTCCCCTGGCCAAGTATAACAAAGTTACCTAATCGAGTATAACAAAGTCCCCTGATCGAGTATAACAAAGTCCCATGATCGAGTAAAACAAACACCCGTGATCGAGTATAACAAAGTCCCCTGATCGAGTATAATAAAGTCCCGTCATCGAGTATAACAAAAACCCCTGATCGAGTATAAGAAAGGCACCTGATCGAAGATAACAATGTCCGTAGTCGAGTATATACAAAGTCTCATGATCGAGTATATCAAAGCCCCCTCATCGAGTACAAAAAAGCCCCCTGGTCGAGTATAACAAAGTCTCTTATCGAGTATAACAAAGCCCTCTGATCGAGTATAACAAAGCCCCCTCATCGAGTATAAAAAAGCCCCCTCGTCGAATATAACAAAGTCCTCTGGCCAAGTATAACAAAGTCCCCTGATCGAGTATAACAAAGCCCACTCATCGACTTTAACAAAACCCCCTGATCGAGTATGTAAAAGCCCCCTTTTCGAGTTTAACAAAGTCCGCTGATCGAGTATACCAAAGCCCCCTAATCGAGTATAACAAAGTCCCCTGGTCGAGTAAAACAAAGTCCCCTGGCCGAGTATAACAAAGTCCCCTGATCGAGTATAACAAACTCCCCTGATCGAGTTTAAGAAACCCCCTGATCGAGTATATAAAAGCCCCCTGGTCGAGTATAACAAAGTCCCCTGGGCGAGTATAACAAAGTCCCATGATCGAGTAAAACAAAGGCCCCTTATCGAGTGTAACAATGGCCCCTGCTCGAGTTTAACAAAACCCCCTGATCGAGTATAACAAAATCCCTTGTTCGAGTATAACAAAGTCCCCTGATCGAGTAAAACAAACACCCCTGATCGAATTTAACAAAATCCCTTGATCGAGTAAAAAAAGGCCCCTGGTCGAGTATAACAAAGTCCTTTGGTCGAGTATAAAAAAGTCCCATGATCGAGTATAAAAAAGGCCCCTTATCGCGTATAACAAAGGCCCCTGGTCGAGTATAACAGGATCCCCTGATCGAGTATAACAAATTCCCCTGATCGAGTATAACAAAGTCCTCTGATCGAGTATAACAAAGCCCCCTGATCGAGTATAACAAAGTCCCTTGGTCGAGTATAACAAAGTCCTGTGGTCGAGTATAACAAAGTCCCCTGATCGAGTATAACAAACCCCCTCATCGAGTATAAAAAGCCCCCTGGTCGAGTATAACAAAGTCCGCAGATCGAGTACAACAATGTCACCTTATCGAGAATAACAAAGTCCCCTGATCGAGTATAACATAGCCCCCTGATCGAGTATACCAATGCCCATAATCGAGTATAAAAAAGTCCCCTGATCGAGTATAACAAAGTCCCCTGATCGAGTATAACAAAGTCCCCTGGTCGTGTATAACAAAGTCCCCTGGTCGAGTATCACAAAGTCCCCTGATCGAGTATAACAAAGTCCCCTCATCGAGTTTAACAAAACTCCCCTGATCGAGTATAAAAAAGCCCCCTGGTCGAGTATAACAAAGTCCCAAGATCGCGTATAAGAAAGTCTCCCGATCGAGTATAACAAAGTGCCATGATCGAGAATAACAAAGTCCCCTGATCGAGTTTAACAAAGTCCCCTTATCGACTACAATAAAGCCCCTGATCGAGTATAACAAAATCTCCTGATCGAGTATAACAAAGTCCCCTGATCGAGTATAACAAAGACCCCTCATCGAGTTTAACAAAAACCCCTGATCGAGTATAAAAAAGCCCCTTGGTCGAGTATAACAAAGTCCCCTGGACGAGTATAATAAAGTCCCATGATCGAGTATAACAAAGGCCCCTTATCGAGTATAACAAAGTCTCCTGATCGAGTATAACAAAGGTTCCTAATGGCGTATAACAAAGTACCAAGATCGCGTATAACAACGTCTCCTGATCGAGTATAACAAAGTCCCCTGATCGAGTATAACAAAGTACCCTGATCGAGTATAACAAAGTGCCCTGAAACGAGAATAACAAAGTCCCCTGATCGAGTTTAACAAAGTCCTCTTATCGAGTACAAGAAAGCCCCTGATCGAGTATAACAAAGTCCACTGATCGAGTATAACAAAGTCCCATAATCGAGTATAACAAAGGCCCCTGATCGAGTATAACAAAGTCCCCTGATCGAGTATACTAAAGTCTCCTGATCGAGTATAACAAAGTCCGCTGATCGAGTATAACAAAGCTCCGTGATCGAGTATAACAATGTCCCCTGGTCGAGTAAAACAAAATCTCCTGATCGAGTATAACAAAGTCCCCTGATAGAGTATAACAAAGACCCCTCATCGAGTTTAACAAAACTCTCTGATCGAGTATAAATAAGGCCCCTGGTCGAGTATAAAAAAGTCCCCTGGTCGAGCATAACAAAGTCCCATGATCGAGTATAAATAAGGCCCCTGGTCGAGTGTAACAAAGTCCACTGGTCGAATAACAAAGTCCCATGATCGAGTATAACACAGGCCCCTTATCGAGAATAACAAAGGCCCCTGGTCGAGTATAACAAAGTCCTTTGGTCGAGTATAACGAAGTCCCATAATCGAGTATAACAAAGGCCCCTTATCGAATATAACAAAGGCCCCTGGTCGAGTATAACAAAATCCCCTGATCGAGTATAACAAAGTCCCCTGATCGAGTAAAACAAACACCCCTCATCGAGTTTAACAAAACCCCCTGATCGAGTATAAAAAAGCCCCCTGGTCGAGTATAACAAAGTCCTTTGGTCAAGTATAACAAAGTCCCATAATCGAGTATAACAAAAGCCCATGATCGAGAATAACAAATTCCTCTCATCGAGTTTAACAAAACTCCCTTGATCGAGTATTAAAAAGCCCCCTGGTCGAGTATAACAAAGCCCCCTGATCGAGTATAACAATGTCCCCTAATCGAGTATAACTAAGTGCCCTAATCGATATAACAAAGGACCCTAATGCCGTATAACAAAGTCCCAAGATCAAGTATAACAAAGTCCCCTGATCGAGTATAACAAAGTCCCATAATCGAGCATAACAAAGGCCCCTTATCGAATATAACAAAGGCCCCTGGTCGAGTATAACAAAATCCCCTGATCGAGTATAACATAGTCCCCTGATCGAAAATAACTAAGTCCCCTGATCGAGTATAACAAAGGACCCTAATGGCGTATAACAAAGTCCCAAGATCGCGTATAACAAAGTCTCCTGATCGAGTATAACAAAGTCCCCTGATCGAGTATAACAAAGTACCCTGATCGAGTATAACAAAGTGCCCTGATCTAGAATAACAAAGTCCCCTGATCGAGTATAACAAAGTCCACTAATCGAGTATAAGAAAGGCACCTTACCGAATATAACAAAGTCCCGAGTCAAGTAAAACAAACACCCCTAATTGAGTATAACAAAGCCCCCTGATCGAGTATAACAAAGTCCCCTGATCGAGTATAACAAAGTCCCCTGATCGAGTAAAACAAAGCCCCCTCTTCGAGTATATGAAAGTCCCCTGGTCGAGTATAACAAAGTCCCTGATCGAGAATAACAAAGCCCCATCATCGAGTATAACTAATTCACCGAATCGAGTATAAATAAGTCCCCTGATCGAGTATAACAAAGTCCCCTGATCGAGTAAAACAAACACCCCTGATCGAGTATAACAATGTCCCCTAATCGAACATAACAATGTCCCGTCATCGAGTATAACAAAGCCCCCTGATCGAGTATAAGAAAGGCACCTGATCGAATATAACAATGTCCCTAGACGAGTATAACAAAGTCCCCTGATCGAGTATAACAAACCCCCTCATCGAGTATAAAAAAGCCCCCTGGTCGAGTATAACAAAGTCCGCAGATCGAGTACAACAGTGTCACCTTATCGAGAATAACAAAGTCCCCTGATCGAGTATAAGAAAGCCCCCTGATCGAGTATACCAATGCCCATGATCGAGTATAAAAAAAGTCCCCTGATCGAGTATAACAAAGTCCCCTGGTCGAGTATTACAAAGTCCCCTGTTCGAGTATAACAAAGCCCCCTCATCGAGTTTAACAAAACCCCCCTGATCGAGTATAAAAAAGCCCCCTGGTCGAGTATAACAAAGTCCCAAGATCGCGTATAACAAAGTCTCCCGATCGAGTATAACAAAGTGCCATGATCGAGAATAACAAAGTCCCCTGATTGAGTTTAACAAAGTCCCCTTATCGACTACAATAAAGCCCCTGATCGAGTATAACAAAGTCCCCTGATCGAGTATAACAAAGTCCCATTTTCAAGTATAACAAAGGCCCCTGATCGAGTATAACAAAGTCCCCTGATCGAGTATACTAAAGTCCCATGATCGTGTATAACAAAGTCCCCTGATCGAGTATAACAAAGCCCCCTCATCGAGTATAACAAAGTCCCGTGGTCGAGTAAAACAAAGTCCCCTGGCCGAGTATAACAAAGTCCCCTGATAGAGTATAACAAAGCCCCCTCATCGAGTTTAACAAAAACCCCTGATCGAGTATAAATAAGGCCCCTGGTCGAGTATAACAAAGTCCTTTGGTCGAGTATAACAAAGTCCCATGATCGAGTATAACACAGGCCCCTTATCGAGTATAACAAAGGCCCCTTGTCGAGTATAACAAAATCCCCTGATCGAGTATAACAAAGTCCCTTGATCAAGTAAAACAAACACCCCTGATCGAGTTTAACAAAAACCCCTGATCGAGTATAAAAAAGCCCCCTGGTTGAGTATAACAAAGTCCCTGATCAAGTATAACAAAGCCCTCTGATCGAATAGAACAAAGCCCCCTGGTCGAGTATAACAAAATCCCCTGGTCGAGTATAACAAAGTCCCATGATGGAGTATTTCAAAGGCCCCGAATCGAGTATAACAAAGGCCACTGGTCGAAAATAACAAAGTCCCCTGATCGAGTATAACAAAGTCCCAAGATCGAGTATAACAAAGCCCCCAGATCGAGTATAACAAAGTCCGCTGATCGATTATAACAAAGTTACCTGATCGGTTATAACAATGTCCCCTGAACGAGTATAACAAAGTCCCCTGATCGAGTATAACAAAGTCCCCTGGTCGTCTATAACAAAGTCCCCTAATTGAGTATAAGAAAGCCACCTGATCGAGTTTAACAAAACCCCCTGATCGAGTATAGAAGAGCCCCCTGGTCGAGTATAACAAAGTCCCCTGGTCGAGTATAACAAAGTCCTATGATCGAGTATAACAAAGGCCCCTTATCGAGTATAACAAAGGCCCCTGGTCGAGTATAACAAAATCTCCTAATCGAGTATAACAAAGTCCCCTGATAGAGTATAAAAAGTCCCCTGATCGAGTAAGACAAACACCCCTGATCGAGTATAACAAAGTCCCCTGATCGAGTATAACAAAGCCCCCTGATCGAGTATAACAAAGTCCCCTGATCGCTTATAACTAAGTCCCCTGATCGAGTATAACAAAGGACCCTAATGGCGTATAACAAAGTCCCAAGATCGAGTATAACAAAGTACCTTGATCGAGTATAACAAAGTCCCCTGGTCGAGTATAACAAATTCCCTTAATCGAGCATAACTAAGTCCCCTGATCGAGTATAACAAAGGACCCTAATGGAGTATAACAAAGTCCCTGGTCGAGTATAACAAAGTCCCCTAGACGAGTATAACAAAGTCCCGTCATCGAGTATAACAAAAACTCCTGATCGAGGATAAGAAAGGCACCTGATCGAAGATAACAATGTCCGTAGTCGAGTATATACAAAGTCTCATGATCGAGTATATCAAAGCCCCCTCATCGAGTACAAAAAAGCCCCCTGGTCGAGTATAACAAAGTCTCTTATCGAGTATAACAAAGCCCTCTGATCGAGTATAACAAAGCCCCCTCATCGAGTATAAAAAAGCCCCCTGGTCGAATATAACAAAGTCCTCTGGCCAAGTATAACAAAGTCCCCTGATCGAGTATAACAAAGCCCACTCATCGACTTTAACAAAACCCCCTGATCGAGTATGTAAAAGCCCCCTGGTCGAGTATAACAAAGTCCCCTGATCGAGTATAACAAAGTCACAAGATCGAGTATAAAAAAGCCCCCCGATCGAGTTTAACAAAGTCCGCTGATCGAGTATACCAAAGCCCCCTGATCGAGTATAACAAAGTCCCCTGGTCGAGTAAAACAAAGTCCCCTGGCCGAGTATAACAAAGTCCCCTGATCGAGTATAACAAACTAACCTGATCGAGTTTAAGAAAACCCCCTGATCGAGTATATAAAAGCCCCCTGGTCGAGTATAACAAAGTCCCCTTTTCGAGTATAACAAAGTCCCATGATCGAGTATAACAAAGGCCCCTTATCGAGTGTAACAATGGCCCCTGCTCGAGTTTAACAAAACCCCCTGATCGAGTATAACAAAATCCCTTGATCGAGTATAACAAAGTCCCCTGATCGAGTAAAACAAACACCCCTGATCGAGTTTAACAAAATCCCTTGATCGAGTAAAAAAAGGCCCCTGGTCGAGTATAACAAAGTCCTTTGGTCGAGTATAAAAAAGTCCCATGATCGAGTATAAAAAAGGCCCCTTATCGAGTATAACAAAGGCCCCTGGTCGAGTATAACAGGATCCCCTGATCGAGTATAACAAATTCCCCTGACCGAGTAGAACAAAGTCCTCTAATCGAGTATAACAAAGTCCCTTGGTCGAGTATAACAAAGTCCTGTGGTCGAGTATAACAAAGTCCCCTGATCGAGTATAACAAAGCCCCCTCATCGAGTTTAACAAAACCCCCTGATTGAGTATAAAAAAGCCCCCTGGGCGAGTATAACAAAGTCCCCTGATCGAGTATAACAAAGGACCCTAATGGAGTATAACAAAGTCCCAAGATCGAGTATAACAAAGTCCTCTGATCCCGTATAAAAAAGGCACCTGATCGAATATATCAATGTCCCTAGTCGAGTATATACAAAGTCCCCTGATCGAGTATAACAAAGTCCCCAGATCGAGTATAACAAAGTCTCTGATCGAGTACAACAAAGCCCTTTGATCGAGTATAACAAAGCCCCATCATCGAGTATAAAAAAGCCCCCTGGTCGAGTATAACACAGTCCCTTGGCCTAGTATAACAAAGTCCCCTGATCGAGTATATCAAAGCCCCCTCATCGAGTTTAACAAAACCCCCTGATCGAGTATAAAAAAGCCCCCTGGTCGAGTATAAAAAACTCCCCTGGTCGAGTATAACAAAGGCCCCGAATCTAGTATAACAAAGGCCCCTGGTCGAAAATAACAAAGTCCCCTAATCGAGTATACTAAAGTCCCCTAATCGAGTATAACAAAGTAACAAGATCGAGTATAACAAAGTCCTTTGGTCGAGTATAACAAAGTCCCATGATCGAGTATAACAAAGGTCCCTTATCGAGTATAACAAAGGCCCCTGGTCGAGTATAACAAGATCCCCTGATCGAGTATAACAAATTCCCCTGATCGAGTATAACAAAGTCCCCTGATCGAGTATAACAAAGCCCCCTGATCGAGTATAACAAAGTCCCCTGGTCGAGTATAACAAAGTCCCCTGGTCGAGTAAAACAATGTCCCCTATCCGAGTATACTAAAGTCCCCTGATCGAGTATAACAAAGTCCTTTGGTCGAGTATATCAAAGTCCCATAATCGAGTATAACAAAGGCCCCATTTCGAATATAACAAAGGCCCCTGGTCGAGTATAACAAAGTCCCCTGATTGAGTATAACAGAGCCCCCTTATCGAGTTTAACAAAACCCCCTGATCGAGTATAAATAAAGCCCATGGTCGAGTATAACAAAGTCCCATGATCGAGTATAACACAGGGCCCTTATCGAGTATAACAAAGGCCCCTGGTCGAGTATAACAAAGTCCTTTGGTCGAGTATAACAAAGTCCCATAATCGATTATAACAAAGGCCCCTTATCGAATATAACAAAGGCCCCTGGTCGAGTATAACAAAATCCCCTGATCGAGTATAACAAATTCCCCTGATCGAGTATAACAAAGTCCCCTAATCGAGTAAAACAAACACCCCTGATCGAGTTTAACAAAACCCCCTTATCGAGTATAAAAAAGCCCCCTGGTCGAGTCTAACAAAGTCCTTTGGTCGAGTATAACAAAGACCCGTAATCGAGTATAACAAAGGCCTTTTATCGAATATAACAAAGGCCCCTCGTCAAGTATAACAAAATCCCCTGATCAAGTATAACAAATTCCTCTCATCGAGTTTAACAAAACCCCCTGATCGAGTATGAAAAAGCCCCCTGGTCGAGTATAGCAAAGCCCCTGATCGAGTATAACAAAGTCCCCTGATCGAGTGTAACTAAGTGCCCTAATCGATATAACAAAGGACCCTAATGCCGTATAACAAAGTCCCAACATCGAGTATAACAAAGTCCCCTGATCGAGTATAACAAAGGACCCTAATGGAGTAAAACAAAGTCCCGTCATCGAGTATAACAAAGCCCCCTGATCGAGTATAAGAAAGGCACCTGATCGAATATAACAATGTTCCTAGTCGAGTATATACAAAGTCCCCTCATCGAGTATAACAATGTCCCCTCATCGAGTATAAAAAAGCCCCCTGGTCGAGTAAAACAAAGTCCCTGATCAAGTATAACAAAGCCCTCTAATCGAGTAGAACAAAGCCCCCTCATCGAGTATAAAAAAGCCCCCTGGTCGAGTATAACAAAATCCCCTGGTCGAGTATAACAAAGTCCCATGATCGAGTATTTCAAAGGCCCCGAATCGAGTATAACAAAGGCCACTGGTCGAAAATAACAATGTCCCCTGATCGAGTATAAAAAAGTCCTCTGATCGAGTATAACACAGTCCCAATATCGAGTATAACAAAGCCCCAGATCGAGTATAACAAACTCCGCTGATCGATTACAACAAAGTCATCTGATCGGTTATAACAAAGTCCCCTGAACGAGTATAACAAAGTCCCCTGATCGAGTATAACAAAGTCCCCTGGTCGTCTATAACAAAGTCCCCTGATTGAGTATAAGAAAGCCCCCTGATCGAGTTAAACAGAACCCCCTAATCGAGTATAAAAAAGCCCCCTGGTCGAGTATAACAAAGTCCTCTGGTCGAGTATAACAAAGTCCTATGATCGAGTATAACAAAGGCCCCTTATCGAGTATAACAAAGGCCCCTGGTCGAGTATAACAAAATCTCCTGAGCGAGTATAACAAAGTCCCCTGATCGAGTATAAAAAGTCCCCTGCTCGAGTAAGACAAACACCCCTGATCGAGTATAACAAAGTCCCCTGATCGCTTATAACAAAGTCCCCTGATCGAGTATAAGAAAGGACCCTGATCGAGAAAATCAAAGTCCCCTGATCGAGTATAACAAAGGACCCTAATGGAGTATAACAACGCCCCCTGATCGAGTATAACAAAGGCCCCTTATCGAGTATACAATGGCCCCTGGTCGAGTTTAACAAAACTCCCTGATTGAGTATAACAAAATCCCGTGATCGAGTATAACAAAGTCCCCTGATCGAGTAAAACAAAGACCCGTGGCCGAGTTTAACAAAAACCCCTGATCGAGAAAAAAAAAGGCCCCTGGTCGAGTATAACAAAGTCCTTTGGTCGAGTATAACAGGATCCCCTGATCGATTATAACAAATTCCCCTGATCGAGTATAACAAAGTCACCTGATCGCTTATAACTAAGTCCCCTGATCGAATATAACAAAGGACCCTAATGGCGTATAACAAAGTCCCAAGATCTAGTATAACAAAGTACCTTATTCTTGTATAACAAAGTCCCCTGATCGAGTATAACAAAGTCCCCTGGTCGAGTATAACAAAGTCCCCTAATCGAGTATAACTATATCCCCTAATCGAGTATAACAAAGGACCCTAATGGAGTATAACAAAGTCCCCTGGTCGAGTATAACAAAGTCCCCTGGTCGAGTATAACAAAGTCCTCTGATCTAGTATAACAAAGTCCCGTCATCGAGCATAACAAAGCCCCCTGATCGAGAATATCAAAGTCCCCTGATCGAGTATAACAAAGTCCTCTGATCTCATATAAGAAAGGCACCTGATCGAATATATCAATGTCCCTAATCGAGTAAATACAAAGTCCCCTGATCGAGTATAACAAAGTCCCCTGATCGAGAATATCAAAGTCCCCTGATCGAGTATAACAAAGTCCTCTGATCTCATATAAGAAAGGCACCTGATCGAATATATCAATGTCCCTAATCGAGTATATACAAAGTCCCCTGATCGAGTATAACAAAGTCCCCAGAACGAGTATAACAAATTCCCCTGATCGAGTATAACAAAGTACCCTGATCGAGTATAACTAAGTGCCCTAATGGAGTATAACAAAGGACCCTAATGGCGTATAACAAAGTCAAAAGAACGAGTATAACAAAGTCCCCTGATCGAGTATAACAAAGTCCCTTGATCGAGTATAACAAAGTCCCCTGATCGAGTATAACAAAGTCCCCTGATCGAAAATATCAATTTCCCCTGATCGAGTATAACAAAGGACCCTAATGGAGTATAACAAAGTCCCAAGATCGAGTATAACAAAGTCCTCTGATCGAGTATAACTATGTCCCCTGATTAAGTATAACAAAGGACCCTAAAGGAGTATAACAAAGTCCCAAGATCGAGTATAACAAAGTCCTCTGATCGAGTATAACAAAGTCCCCTGATCGAGTATAACAAAGTCCCGCCATCGAGTATAACAAAGACCCCAATCGAGTATAAGAAAGGCACCTGATCGAATATAACAATGTCCGTATCCGAGTATATACACAGTCCCCTGATCGAGTATAACAAAGCCCCCTCATCGAGTACAAAAAAGCCCCCTGGTCGAATATAACAAAGTCCCCTGGCCAAGTATAACAAAGTCCCCGGATCGAGTATAACAAAGCCCACTCATCGAGTTTAACAAAACCCCCTGATCGAGTATGTAAAGGCCCCCTGGTCGACTATAACAAAGTCCCCTGATCGAGTATACTAAAGCCCTCTGATTGAGTATAACAAAGTCACAAGATCGAGCATAACAAAGCCCCCTCATCGAGTTTTAGAAAACCCCCTGATCGAGTATATAAAAGTTCCCTGGTCGAGTATAACAAAGTCCCCTGGTCGAGTATAACAAAGTCCCATGATCGAGTATAACAAAGGCCCCTTATCGAGTATAACAATGGCCCCTGGTCGAGTTTAACAAAACCCCTGATCGAGTATAACAAAGTCCCGTGATCGAGTATAAGAAAGTCCCCTGATCGAGTAAAACAAAGACCCCTGATCGAGTTTAACAAAACCCCCTGATCGAGTAAAAAAAGGCCCCTGGTCGAGTATAACAAAGTCCTTTGGTCGAGTATAATAAAATCCCATGATCGAGTATAAAAAAGGCCCCTTATCGAGTATAACAAAGGCCCCTGGTCGAGTATAACAGGATCCCCTGATCGAGTATAACATATTCCCCTGATCGAGTATAACAAAGTCCCCTGATCGAGTATAACAAAGCCCCCTGATCGAGTATAACAAAGTCCCCTGGTCAAGTATAACAAAGTCCCCTGGTCGAGTATAACAACGTCCCCTGATCGAGTATAACAAAGCCCCCACATCGAGTTTAATAAAAACCCCTGATTGAGTATAAAAAAGCCCCCTGGGGGAGTATAACAATGTCCCCTGATCGAGTATAACAAAGGACCCTAATGGAGTATAACAAAGTCCCAAGATCGAGTATAACAAAGTCCTCTGATCTCGTATAAGAAAGGCACCTGATCGAATATATCAATGTCCCTAATCGAGTAAATACAAAGTCCCCTGATCGAGTATAACAAAGTCCCCAGATCGAATATAACAAAGTCCCCTGATCGAGTATAACAAAGCCCCCTCATCGAGTATAAAAAAGCCCCCTGGTCGAGTATAACAAAGTCTCTAATCGAGTACAACAAAGAACTTTGATCGAGTATAACAAAGCCCCATCATCGAGTATAAAAAAGACCCCTGGTCGAGTATAACATAGTCCCCTGGCCGAGTATAACAAAGTCCCCTGATCGAGTATAACAAAGCCCCCTCATCGAGTTTAACAAAACCCCCTCATCGAGTTAAACAAAAAACCCTGATCGAGTATAAAAAAGCCCCCTGGTCGAGTATAACAAAGGCCCCTGGTCGAAAATAACAAAGTCCCCTGATCGAGTATACTTAAGTCCCCTGATCGAGTATAACAAAGTCACAAGATCGAGTATAACAAAGCCCCCCGATCGAGTATAACAAAGTCCGCTGATCGAGTATAACAAAGCCCCCTGATCGAGAATAACA
>NW_024745815.1:0-5000 GCF_018991925.1 Homarus americanus
TTGGAATTTTTAGACAAGCTTAATAATATTGTCCCTAGTATCACATTCAAAATTGAAAAGAGAAATAAATGAATCCTTCCATTTCTTGGATATGCTTATCATGAGAAATGGCCAAACTATAAATTTATATGTATATGAAAGCCCACAGGTAGACAGTTTCATTCACTTTTTATCCAATCACCTTGGAGTCTACCAAATGTCAGTTTTTTCTGCTATGTTCCTATTAGATACTCTATGTATTTGTGACTCTGAATTTATTGACGATGAATTTAAACATATTCTATTGCACAAGAAACTTCTGGGTACCCCTTCTGTGTTTTATGATCGTTGCTTTTGGAAGGGCTAAAAATCCTTTTCATTCCTCTCAAACTGTATGTTCCTACACTTAAGAAACAATATTTTGGACTCTGCCCTATCGTGATGAATTTGTCCCGTTAGTTCGGTCCCCTGCTTCTAAATATTAATGTTATTTTCAAGAAGACTCAACCATTACCAACATGTTAATATGAATAGCCCAAGTTTGAATGTAAATGGAAGTGTTTATTGTATTCCATGTAGCAAATGTAATTGTAATTATGTAGGTCAGATATAGAAAAAACACTGCAGCCTCAGAATCAAACAACATAAGTATAATATCAGAACTGCATCTGAAAGCAGTGCCTTGTTCGTTCATGTTAGAATAATAATCACCCCATTGCTTGGGGAAAAAGCTTAGAAGTATTCAAATCATCTTAAATGAAAGACTTCAGTTTGAAGCTAGCTTGATTATGAACAAAACTACTAAACCTTAGTGATGGTCAGTTCAAACTGATAATATGTTACATAAATTATTTGTCAGTGGCCCAAGGTTAAAAATGCTGGAAACCCTTGATCTTGATGTATGATAGTTATTTTGTGGGTCCTTTTTTCTGACCTGGAATTCTGTCTAGTCACGTCATCACCCTCTCTTAAGCTCCTCTACGTGTATATGTTGGTGTGGGGATTAGTGGATGTCATCAGCTAATTTGACCCTCATGTTTTAGGTCACCCGGTATTAGCCTCTTCTCTGTCCATGTAATCTGAAGTTGTTTCTGAAGATGTCTTAAAGCAGCATTTGAAAGCTAAGGTACTCTGTTGTTTCCATTTTCTGTGTGATTTCATCAAGATATATATATATATATATATATATATATATATATATATAAGATAATTTTGAAGGAAAAATTTGGGGTCATTGTTTATACATTATTAGAGAGTTTCATTTGGATTATACATGTCAGCTTAGCAGTACAGCGTGGAATACAGATGAATTAATGATATGGTGGTGCTGTATGACAAACACTATATATAATTGTATTCAACGACCTTACCAGCTAGGACTCGAGCCTTACACTTTATGCATGTGACCAGGGAATACCAACCATGCCACAAGGACACTAACAGCAATCCCAGACGTTACATTTCTCACACAAAACCTGTTCATCGAGCCGATGTTGCCAGCACCATAATAAATTAGGGTCTGAGTTCTGGCTGGTATGTCGTTGATTATATAAGTGTTCGTCCGTGTTATAGGACTAAAATGATATATATATATATATATATATATATATATATATATATATATATATATATATATATATATATATATATATATATATATATATATATATATATATATATATGTATTTTTTAATGACTAAGAATTTAAGAATTGTTACCGAAAGATAATTTACACACACACACACACACTTTGTTTATTATATTTTCGTTTTGAAAGCTTTTGTCAATCAAATGACCCACTCCTCGCTTCCACCATATGTAACCTATCACCTCTGTTCATTGTATATTTTCAGCCTTCGGGCTGCCGTGTTATCTTAATAAACCGTTCATTATTATTATTAGTAGTATTATTTATACATATATATTTCTAAGTCAAACTGATCTGTAAATATTGGCTCATATAATAATACTGCAAACTATAAATGATTAGTTTATCCTAACAACCAATAAAGTAATTAAGGTTGTTCGTGTTATGACAACAAACAACATCTTAAGAGAAAAAGATAAAATTTTATGACATGTGAACTAAGTTCCGTAAGTTATAACAATAAAAACAAATTGTTTTCCCAATATAGTAAAAACGTCAGTTCTGTGTTTAGGCTTCATCTGTTGATCAACCTGTTTGGAGTGACAGACTCACTCATTCAAGCTTCAATCGCTGTTATTTTCTCATATTCTCAGTGCTGCAATAGATACTGTACTATGGTACACTTCCACAACAAAGCCTCTGGGTTACCGCCCAGCATCACTCACCACAGCCACCTAACGAGTGTTGTGGTCACTCTAGGGAAGCTGGTGGCAGAGTCGATCACCACAAACATTTATGTTGTCTTAAAGATCCTGTTATCAGAGGCTTAAAAAACTAACATCGTCTCTGCCTTTGCCAACTGGCGACAAGCCAAACCAGGCCTCGGTTAAAGCAAGTGAACCAGCCACTGCTGTCACAACACCTAACACGGTACACTGCCACTAGTCTCGCAAAGACACAAAATCCTAGACACCGTGAAGCTCCTGGGAGGCCACGGTCAAGGGTGTCTCAAGCTCAGTTCCAGTTCACTGCCTCTGAAGGTTTGAGGAACTCTATATCTTGGTTAAGACTAAAGTCTCTGGGGGTCGAATCCTTACTGTGAGGAATAACTCAAAGTTGATACAGCCACACCCACAGCAGCGTCTTGGTGTCATTCTAGACAAGTGAGCTACAGTTTCCCAGCTACTGATGGATATTTAGGATGATCATGACGTGGATCCCTGTCTATAGTGCAGCTGGAGTGTGACAGTTCACGTTAAAGAGCTCACCACACCTGGCTCAGGTCGCTCCTGTAACAACAGTAAGTCACCAAGATGGGTGGAGGGAGAGAACCTCATATGTACTGGTTTCCAGATGAGTGGTACAGGACTACCTTTGTCACCAAGCTAGACAACAGATGCAGAAAAATCCATATCAAAGTTAGGTTACAGTTGAAGAGGATGGATTACGTTCTGAAACCTATATTACAGCATTACAACAATGTCTAGACCAGTGGTTCTCAACCTGGGGGCCATGGCCCCCAAGGGAGCCACGGCGAGGTTATAAATTGTACATTTCCAAATAATGTTGGGAATCTAAATTAAACAAAACTTGTATTACTTATTTTGACTTGGCAGAAGAGAATTTTCATTCTTTTTTGTCATTTTGTTTAATCAAAAGGACAATACAATTTTAATATTTACAGACTCTGGTGCTAATTTTTTTTTATGGATTATTTAAGATTTCACAGGTCCGGTCCCTGTCTGTGTGACAGGCGCTGGACCGAGCTGCTGAACCGACTTGTTCAGTACGTGTCCGTGTGTCATCCCTTTTCAAGTGGTGATAGGACCGAATGATCTCAGTCTGGCCTGGCATACCATCACGAAAACAGTGGACCATATATTGTGTTTGAGCTTGACTCGAGCATAATATACTCCGTAATTGGTGTTACTTATTTTGTTTCATAATTCATGTGGTCGCTGCTTTACGTGGGTGAAATATTTGTACTTCCTTTATTAATTATTTCCTTATTTATTGGTGCCATTGTTGTTCATACTCATTCTTTACTTACATAATCCTACCATTTTTAGTGTTAATTGGTATGACTCACTATTCTTCTCATTCTTCGTAGTTGGGCAGTGCTTAATAATAATAATAATAATAATAATAATTAATTTGGTTTATTGAAGTTCTGCAGCCCAAGGCTGAAAATATACATTGGGCATAAATGACTTATTACATACATTGGTGGTTTAACAAAAGCCTTCATTAGAGAAAGGTAAAGGAACATACAGTGAACATACAGATTAATGTAGGTGTTGAACAGCAAAAACGTAGTGTAGTAACTCCCTCCCAGATGGTGTTAGGAGGGACCTCACGTGGTGTAGTAGTTCCCTCACAGATGGTGTTATGAGGGGCCTCACGTGGTGTAGTACCTCTACAGATGGTGTTATGAGGGGCCTACGTGGTGTAGTAATTTCACAGATGGTGTTAAGAGGGGCCTCACGTGGTGTGTAGTACCTCACAGATGGTGTTATGAGGGGCCCCACGTGGTGTAGCAATTCCCTCACAGATGGTGTTATGAGGGGCCCCACGTGGTGTAGCAATTCCCTCACAGATGGTGTTATGAGGGGCCTCACGTGGTGCAGTAATTCCCTCACAGATGGTGTTATGAGGGGCCTCACGTGGTGTAGTAATTCCCTCACAGATGGTGTTAAGAGGGGCCCCACGTGGTGTAGTAATTCCCTCACAGATGGTGTTATGAGGGGCCTCACGTGGTGTAGTAATTCCCTCACAGATGGTGTTATATGAGTGAGGTGTGGTTCCAGGCCTTCCTATCGTAGACGGATTAACACATCGCTGGTAGTTGGGTCTCGCGGGGGCCGTTATCACTGGGTACCTGGGACCTCACTGTGTGAAAGGTCAACTTGGGTACCACTGTGACTGTTGAGTTGTTCTCACTGACTTAAGCACTGTTCACCACTGTTCACCTCTGTTTAACACTGGTTCCATTTCTTTCCTAAATGAAATAGTAACTTCTGGCGTGAACTTGTTGATATTCCGGTGGGGAGTAGGGTTCAGGGGAGGGAGTTGGTATGGGCCAACATAACAGTTGACCTGGCTGCTCTGAGAGGAGCGCCAGGTACGTCTTGACCCTTCGGTGGTCAAGGATGCTTGTCAAAGGAGGCGTGTTCTTGCTTACAGGAAGTACACTTCAGCTTGCTAGCTTGAGTGTGAATGTTTACCTGTGTGCATGTTTGTGTATGACTGTATGTGTGCTTTATGTGTGAGTGCATGGGCGTGTTATGTATGTGAATGTGTGTGTGTGTGTGTTTGCCATTCTAACTCTTGTCCTATTTATCTGTCCTTCTTTATCATTCTTTAGTCTTTATCACTTGTCTGTTTGTCTGTTCTGGGAGAAAAATGAAGGAAGCCACGAGGATGTTGAAAATTC
>NW_024745815.1:10000-14021 GCF_018991925.1 Homarus americanus
TGAGGTAGGGAAGAATAAGAGAGGAGAGTGGGGAGGAGAGTAGAGATGGATTATGGAAGAGGGGAAAATAGGAGAAAGGATAGGAAGATTAAGCTGAAGAGGAGGAGGAGTAGAAGGAGGGGAGAAAGAAAAATGAGTTCAAGGGATCGTATAAGGAGAAACACCTGCATGTGTGCTCATCATCACTACACATGTCACCCCTAACATCAACAAGGTCCACAACACAACTCTGATCACTGCACAAAGAGAGTTGAAGGACAAATGACTAGCTTAAAAAAACATTATAGACTACTGAAAGCTAGAAAAGTAAATTGAAAATATTTAAAATTCAGGATATTAACACCTTACCTACTGCTGTGCCTATTTGTTTACAAATCTATCAATCAATTGCCTGATAATTACTTCCAGTT
Source organism: Homarus americanus (assembly GCF_018991925.1). NCBI lineage: Eukaryota > Metazoa > Arthropoda > Malacostraca > Decapoda > Nephropidae > Homarus > Homarus americanus. Next base: position 10,411 of record NW_024745815.1, read on the forward strand.
CCGGAATAATCAGAGATACAACTTAAGGCACCCAGAGCTACTAAGACCACCCCATGTGCGCTCCTCTCCAGTCCCAGACCCCATAAAAATATCATGGTGTGAGATCTTCTTATTACCACCATACTTTATGTGTACGATTCCAGACGATACTAAATGTTACATGATACTTCCTTGAGGTAAATGTACATAGTATTATATATCCAGGTGACTACAAGAGAGCTCAGGCACTCACTGGCTCAGCCATGTGTATTATTTTTTCGACGCTGTATCATATTTATTGGCTAAATAAACTGTTTCTATTTATACAAAATTAACCACCCTTTACTTAAGCATATAAAAGGTATGCGTCCCTGCACCTGGTTCTACACACTCACCTGTCGGATACACAAAAAGTGATAATTAAATCTACCTTAACATTTTCGTATTGTCATAAATAACATATAACAGTAAAAAATAGAAGTAAGCTTGTCTTAATTGAACTTTTAGAACAGATAAGTACAGGTTACAAATATTAGTATGATGAATACAAGCCCAGGTAAAAGAATTATATAAACACAGGTGAAAATGAAAAAAAATATATTATATTTGAAATAAATGAAAATAATATACAAGAATAAATAAAATCAATAAATATCTACAAGGTGGTAGATCAGTCAAATGTATGGATATCTGAATAGAACCACTCAGATCAAGACAACTCAAAGCGCTCACCGTGAATGCCAAATGGCCATAGAAGAAAGCGTTTTTTTTTACCAGGATGGTCAAAACAGCCACCCTCAACACCAGGGGGATTGACTCATTTGTTATATGCCAGGACGCCCTCTGATCCTCTAGTGAGTGGCTGAGGAGAGAAGTGTGGAACAAATAGGAATATTCTGGAAGAGAATAGAATAAGATAAGCAAAACAATAATAATAATAATAATAATAATAATAAAATACTGTATTAATAACGTTTAACAGCCGATTTTTATTACTGCCTGATGGTCGTGGGCATATTAAAATAACATCACTTGCAATACCATCACCACCACTACCACCACTTACAATACCATCACCTACCACTTACAATACCATCATCACCACCACTACCACCACTTTACAATACATCACCACCACCATACAATACCATCACTACTACCACCTACAATGCCATCCTACCACCATACAATACCATCACCACCACTACCGCCCCACAATACCATCTACCACCACTTACAATACCATCACCACCACTACCACCACTTACAATGCATCTTACCACCAGCGCAATTGGCCGTCAACAACATGGCGCAGTGCCGTCATAGCAGCCCTGGTTAAGTCAGCAGCAGGCGCAGTTAGCAAGTCATGGCACTGGCACAGTTAGTCAAAACTGCAGCAGTGTTTAAGTCTGTTTGGTTGGCCAGTTGGCAGCAGGTTGGCAGAAGTCAAGCAGTTAGTCTGTTTCTTTGGTTGGATCAAAACGGTTTGGATCCTTTGGCAGCAAGCAGCAGGTTTGGTTGGGGTCTGGCAACTGGCAAGCGCAGTTAGCTTGGTCAGCACAGGCGCGGTTAGCAGGTCAGGGTGCTGGGGCGCGGTTGTAGATCTGGTTGGCACGGTTGCTTAGTCATGGAACTTGGGTTAGTCAGCAGCGCGGTTTGGCTTGGCAGGTGCTCCATCACCAGCACTACCACCACACCCAAGCCATCACCACCACAATCGCTCCAACACCACCTCTATTTCATCACCACTTACAACACCACCACTACCACTACCTCCAACACCATCAATATCACCCATCCTCCTTTATCACCATCATCACATCAAATTATAAAACATTTATCACCATCAACATACACCATAATCATCACTATCACCTTCCTCGTCATCATCACTACCACCATCCCAATATCCTTTCACCATCACCACCATTACTATCACCTTCCCTCCCACCATCACCATCTCACCCTCACCATCACCATCATCACCACGAGTACAGGGTATGTTGTGGTTTACGCTAGAAATAGCTGTGAATATTTTTATGAGAGTATAAGTGAGGTGGTGGGTAAGAGGTGGTGGTGGGGAAGGTTAGTGGGAGGTGGTGGTGGGAGGGCCAGTGGGGTGGTGATGGGGATTAGTGGGAGGAGGTGGTGGTGGGGAGGAATTGAGTGGGAGGAGGTGGTGGTGGGGAAGGTAGTGGGAGGAGGTGGTGGTGAGGAGGTTAGTGGGAGGTGGTGGTGGGAGTTAGTGGGAGGTGGTGAGGTGGAGATTAGTGGGAGGTGGTGGTGGGAGGATTAGTGGGAGGTGGTGATGGGGAGGTTAGTGGGAGGCTGGGGTGAGGTGGGGGGATAGTGGAGGAGGTGGTGGTGGGAAAGGTGGTGGGAGGTGGTGGTGGGGAAAGGTTGGTGGGGAGGTGGTGGTGGGGAGGTGGTGGGAGGGTGGTGGGTGGGGGAAGGTTAGTGGGAGGTGGTGGTGGGGAGACCAGGTGGGGGTGGTGTTGGGGAGGAGAGTTGAGTGGGGAGGAGTGAGGGTGAGGTGGGGAGGTGCAGTGGGAGGTGGTGGTGGGAAAGGTGTGGGAGGTGGTGGTGGGGGAGGTGGGCTGGGAGGTGGTGGTGGGGGAGGATGAGTGGGGTGTGGTGGTGGGGAGGTGGTGGGAGGTGGTGAGGTGAGGGAGTGAGGTGGTGGGGAGAACAGTGGTGGGGAGGTTGTTAGTGGGGAGGGAGGTGGTGGGGAGGTGGGTGGTGGTGGGGGAGGTGAGTGGGAGGTGGTGGTGAGAGGTTGAGTGGAGTGGTGGTGGGGAGACAGTGGGGTGGTGATGGGGAAGGTTAGTGGGTGGTGGTGAGAAGGCCAGTAGTGGTTGTTGATCAATGTTGTGCAATGGCCTTCAACAACTGGGTCTTTAAGGGCGTAACTATACTTGGGTCAGCAATTAAACTGTTCCATCAACAATTGAAAGTTATGAGAAACCAGAACTCTCCAAGGTGGAAGTGGAGGGGAGGGAATTGGAGGCCTTGATACGAAGGGGTGGTGTGGAGGAGGGAGGGAGGGAAGAGGAAGAGGAGAAATAAATTAAAGGTGTGTTGTGGTCCAAATCAGTCGTGTAAGAGGTTCGCCAGCGAGGTGGTGGTACTACTGGGCCTTACCATCTCCACCCACTCTCTCACCATCCACCATCATCATCATCATCATCACCATCTCCACCCACTCTCTCCCACCATCATCATCATCATCATCTCCACCACTCTCTCCATCATCACTGCATCATCATCATCACCATCACTCACCATTATTAACATTATCACCACCACCACCACCTCTACCACACCACTTCAAACCCACCAGATCTCATTTCTACCCTCACTCCCACCACGCTACAAACAGTATCATTAACCTCCACCATCACCACCCACATCATCCACCATCACCACCACCATAAAATCACCCTCACCATTCACAACCAACACTACAATATCCACCACCAACAACAACAACAACCACAATAAACCTATATACCTACAACCGAGCCTCGTGAACCAACATTCTAATAACTTTCTATAACCCTTAAAAAACCTGCATAGCAACAACAACAATCCACATAGTGAAAACACCATCACACCACAGCAATACGTAACTT
>NW_024745816.1:0-6341 GCF_018991925.1 Homarus americanus
GTAGACACCAAATAAAATTGCTCCAGGAAATTTTTCATCTCTCTTGGAGTCCTACCTAATTCGGTATGCCTTATCAATAAGGATAATGATCATAGCGAATATCATTTATACAAACTGCAGGAGACGGAAATGGAGACCCTATACTTCACGGGAGGAGAAGTGGTGGGGTAGGGGGGAGTGGGAGGAAGGGAGGGGAGGAAAGTGGAGAGGGAGGGAGAGCTGAACATGGAGTGAGGTCTGTCGTGCCCCCAACAAGTCGATTCCAGTTTCTGTCTGCTGACTGAGCTCACTGAGGTTCTGCCTACCTCTATTCCCAACACCATCTTGGAGAGAGGAGAGAGAGAGAGAGAGAGAGAGAGAGAGAGGAGAGAGAGAGAGAGAGAGAGAGGGCAGGCTTCCTTTCATTCAATACATCTTCACTTCTACGGCATCGATTCCTTATCAACTCACCTCCACCCTTTTTTTCCTTGCCAGTCATGTGTTTGGTAATAGAGGTGTGAGCCATCTCCATCACCATTAGACATTAATCTTTTTGAGGACATCAGAGAAAAGAGTATTGACTTCCAGCTACCACAGTAGCTGCATAACATTATCTTCACTATCGTCATTGTGGACTATTTACCCTATTCCGTCGGTGTGATACAATGGAAGTTGACTTTGGTTATGTGGGTTGACTTGGTATTTTGGAGTCTTGAGGAGTGGTCAATTTATGTCCTTCTTCTTCTTCTTTCTTTCTTCTTTCTTCTTTCTTTCTTCTTCTTCTTCTTGTGATTTATATTTTATTTTCACCCGATTTTGTTTCTCATCAATTCTTCCAAGTTTTTTCGCTTGATATGGTTTCTTTCGACCAATTTTAATTTTGCAATGTCGGATAATTCCGTCTAGTATGTTTACACCCAGTGAAATCATGAATATTATGAGTCTATCCTGGTGATGGTGGTATAATTCCCGAGTCTATCCTGGTGATGAGTCTATCTTCAAGTTTACACTGGGGTTACTCCGGAGCCTTATCCTGTCTCAGCGTGTGGTACGACTTTGGTCGGCAAAATCTCGTCCATTTGTTGTGACTGAAAGTAGTACATATCGTTATTTGCAATACAGACTTGGTGAAACTTACGTGCGCTGGATACGCTTTTATCTGTAAGTTTCTATGTCGCGTCCTTAAGGTTACGTTGTTTTTGTATGTGATATTTATGGTCCCATTTTCAGTTTTTAAGTCACCTGTAGTTTTCTTAATTAGGTTTAACTCACGCCTGTCTTGTTTTATTTTGGTGTTTCAAGTCATACTATTGTCGTTTTATTCTCTATTCTTTATTTGTTAATGCACAGGGATTAATGTTAGTTCATTATTGAGTGAAAGTTGACTACTGTCGGTCCTGCGGCGTGGGGAGGCGTCTTGTTGTACCTGGTGGGGAAGGGCGCGGGCCGGCTGGGGTGGCTGGCAGTTCCTACAGACTGTGTGTGGGTGGAAAAGGGTGGAGAGTAAAAATATGAGGTTGGTAACTGCATTTTCCTCTCTCAGGGCTTCGCGAGCTGTGGGCTCTTGCCGTAGCCCGGCTAGTAGAGAGATGTCGTTCACCTGTCTGGCCCCACCACCCACTGAGTCGGAGATGGCAGGTGTTCACTGGTCCAATGTGTTCTGTCGCGCCACATGTTTGGTGGTACGAAGTGCGGCGGTCAAGTGGATACAAAACTCGCTTCCTTACCTCATGGTCACTCTTTCCAATTCGAGATATCTCAGTACACCCAGCTGTAAATGGGCACTAACTTGACTGATTCAACCTTTACTTATGGTAACTAATTAATTTGATCTACGGCAGCACAAACTAATTCATTATCTCCCTATCGTCTCCGTATAGAGCACTCAACTCCTGCCTGTTTTGCAACTCCGTCCGTTTATATTCAGAGCCGTTGGTCCTCCTGTTTCCAACATACCTAAGCTTCAAGTCCTCCTGACACAGTCCTTCAATTTAATGAAGACTTCCTCTCCAACTCCACTCTCCTGCCAGCCCCTCTACCTGCGTCGTTACTCCCCTTATCTCCTTACATCCTGACCTCACCAATCACAGCTGTTAGTCTCCCCGTGCCATTGAGGTTGGTTGGTTGTTATTGGTTGGTTGAGTCAACAATTGCTCAACATCAACACCTCTTGTCAACACCTCTTATTACTTCCTTGTGATCTTCCCTCTCGTGTCACCCTCCCCTCTACGCCATATCCTCCGGCTTGTTGTACTCTTATCACTACTAACGATCTCTTTATTCCATGACTCTTCCCAGTTTTCGTGGTTTTAATGTTTCACAGCCTTTTGTTCACTTCCTGATATTTGTCAACGTACAGTAATCTCTCTTCACACACACAGACAACAAACATACAAACAAACCTCATCCTCCACATACCTTTCTTCCCTCCCCACACACTCGTGGTCCTCCCCACATATCACATCCCACACACCAATGGGCACCCCCCTGCCCCCACACACGTAATGAGGGAAGGTAAAGAGCGGGGCCGGGAGACACTTGTAAACCTGTAAATGAGACAAGGAACCCCGGCCGACGTATGGGAGGCAGAAAGGAAAGGCTGCCCAGGGGGAGCGCGCCCGGAGGTGGGTGCCTGTCTTCAACGTCTCCTTCAGGAGTGGTGATAAACGTCGCGACGCTTCCTGCAGGAGTTCATATGCTCCGGGAGGCCCCTGCCATCTATATTCCTTACCAATATCCTGGGAGCTCTACCTGGCACCCGCTTCCTCCGCCATTGACTCCGGCTTCCTCCACACGTCCAATAAGAAACCCATGTGTTTTTTTCTTCAATGGTGAGTTCCGGGGTGAGCTAGAAAACAACATCTTGAAAGTGGTCCTGGGCTGTCAACCTCCCAGAATGTCTCCTTTTTGTAAGTCTCAGTGTGCTGGTACAGTATTACGGGAAACACATCGCTTGGTCCTTGATCTTCCGTTTCTACACAGTAAACATCATTGAATCGCCTTTTTTTATTTTTATTTAAGTCAAATATCTAAACAATAAAGTCGACGTCTGGGAGATGATTAGAGCTTTAATAAAGCACAAAATAAACAGCCTAATTATTGAGTTAACGAGGATGATTTCATAACTGCTTGATGGCACTCTGTTGGCACCTAAACAGGGTAGAAATAACTGAATTAACCATGGTGGCACTCTTAACCAACATGGTGGCACTCTTAACCTTAGTGGCACTTTTAACCTTGGTGGCACTTTTAACCATGTGGCACTCTTAACCTTAGTGGCACTGTTAACTTAGGACTAGTGGTGGCACTTTAACCATGGTGGCACTCTTACCTTAGTGACTGTTAACCATGGTGGCACTCTTAACCTTAGTGGCACTGTTAACCTTAGTGGCACTGTTAACCTTGGTGGCACTTCTTAACCTTTAGTGGCACTGTAACCATGGTGGCACTCTTAACCATGGTGGCACTTACCTGGTGGCACTGTTAACCTTGTGCACTCTAACCATGGTGGCACTTTAACCTTGGTGGCACTGTTAACCATGGTGGCACTCTTAACCTTAGTGGCACTCTTAACCATGGTGGCACTTCTTAACCATGGTGGCACTCTTAACCTAGTGGCACTAGCAACCATGGTGGCACTGTTAACCATGGTGGCACTTAACCTTAGTGGCACTCTTAACCATGGTGGCACTTAACCATGGTGGCACTTTTAACCTTAGTGGCACTAACCATGGTGGCACTTTTAACCATGATTTTAACCATGGTGGCACTTTTAACCTTGGTGGCACTTCTTAACCATGGTGGCACTTGTTAACCATGGTGGCACTTCTTAACCATGGTGGCACTTTAACCTTAGTGGACAACATGGTGGTCTTAACCTTGGTGGCACTGTTTAACTATGGTGGCACTTTTAACCTTAGTGGCACTGTTAACCATGGTGGCACTTTCTTAACCATGGTGGCACTGTTAACCATGGTGGCACTTTAACCTGGGTAATTGTTAACCGGTGGCACTCTTAACCATGGTGGCACTTCAACCATGGTGGCACTTTAACCTTAGGTGGCACTGCTTAACCATGGTGGCACTCCTTAACCTTGGGTGGCACTGACTATGTTTTAACTAGGGCACTGTTAACCATGGTGGCACTCTTAACCATGGTGGCACTCTTAACCTTGTGGCACTGTTAACCATGGTGGCACTCTTAACCTTAGTGGCACTGTTGCTTGGTGGCACTTTAACCTTGGTGGCACTGTTAACCATGTGGCATTTAACCATGGTGGCACTCAACTATGGCTTAACCTTAGGTGGCACTGTTAACTATGGTGGCACTCTAACCATGGCAGTCTTAACCTTGGTGGCACTTCAACCATGGTGGCACTCTTAACCTTAGTGGCACTGTTAACCTTGGTGGCACTGTTAACCATGGTGGCACTTCAACCATGGTGGCACTGTAACCATGGTGGCACTTTAACCATGGTGGCACTCTTAACCTTAGTGGCACTGTAACCTTAGTGCTTAACTGGACTCTTAACCTGGTGGCACTCTTAACCATGGTACTTTCTTAACCATGGTGGCACTTAACCTTAGTGGCACTGTTAACCATGGTGGCACTCTTAACCATGTTGGCACTTCTTAACCTTAGTGGCACTCTTAACCATGGTGGCACTTCTTAACCTTAGTGGCACTGTTAACCTTAGTGGCACTCTAACTATGGTGCACTTTAACCATGGTGGCACTCTTAACCATGGTGGCACTTCTTAACCTTGGTGGCACTGTTAACCTTAGTGGCACTAACCATGGTGGCACTTTTAACCTTAGTGGCACTCTCTAACCATGGTGGCACTCTTAACCTTAGTGGCACTCTTAACCATGGTGGCACTCTTAACCTTAGTGGCACTGTTAACCTTAGTGGCACTGTTAACCATGGTGGCATTTTAACCATGGTGGCACTCTTAACCATGGTGGCACTTCTTAACCATGGTGGCACTCTTAACCTTAGTGGCACTGTTAACCATGGTGGCACTTCTAACCTTAGTGTACTTTAACCATGGTGGCACTGTTAACCATGGTGGCACTCTTAACCATGGTGGCATTTCTTAACCTTAGTGGCACTGTTAACCATGGTGGCACTTTAACTGGTGGCATTAACCATGGTGGCACTTTTAACCATGGTGGTGGCACTCTTAACCATGGTAACTTCTAACCTTGTGGCACTGTTAAACTGGTGGCACTTCTTAACCTAGTGGCAGTTAACTATGGTGGCACTTTAACTATGGTGGCACTTTTAACATGGGACTTTTATTGTGGCACTCTTAACCATGGTGGCACTGTTAACCTTAGTGGCACTGTTAACGTGGCACTTCTTAACCATGTGGCACTCTTAACCATGGTGGCACTTTTAACCATGGTGGCACTTTAACCTAGTGGCACTGTTAACCATGGTGGACTCTAACCTTGTGGCACTATCAACTATGGTGGCACTCTTAACCATGTTGGCACTCTTAACCATGGTGGCACTTCTTAACCATGGTGGCACTTAACCTTAGTGGCACTGTTAACCATGGTGGCACTGTTAACCTAGTGGCACTCTAACCATGGTGGCACTCTTAACCATGGTGGCACTCTTAACCTTAGTGGCACTGTTAACCATGGTGGCACTTGGTGGCACTTTAACATGGTGGACTTAACCATGGGGCACTTTAACCTTGTGGACTGTATGGGCACTGCTGTTAACCATGGTGGCACTTTTAACCATGGTGGCACTCTTAACCTTAGTGGCACTGTTACTTAACCATGGTGGCACTCTTAACCATGGTGGCACTGTTAACCTTAGTGGCACTGTTAACCATGGTGGCACTCTAACCATGGTTTAACCTTGTGGCACTAGTTAACTATGGTGCAATTATTAACCTTGGATGCACTGTTAACCATGGTGGCACTGTTAACCTTGTGGCAATTGTTAACCATGGTGGCACTGTTAACCATGGTGACACTGTTATTTTGTTTCACAATTAAACTTATATCAAATAATAACTTTTATACACCAGTCGAGGTAATGATCACGAGCCACACATTACAGTAAAAGAGACGCAATGTAAATACTGTATCAAGAACTATTGTGTAAATTGTTCATTTACTCATGACTCCTAATTCCTGGACACCAAACAAACACACACACACACACAAACCAAACACAAACAAAAACGTAACTTATCACTGTCGGTACACTGTAGACCCATATACCGCGGAATAATTAAAATATTCGTCCTAAGTGCACGGAAATTGCTCTACGATTTCGTCCACTTAGCCTGATGTGTGTTGGAAAAATAAGACCCATAAAAATATACCTTCTAAGTGAGGTG
>NW_024745817.1:0-15705 GCF_018991925.1 Homarus americanus
GATGGAGATGTCCAAGTTCGATTCCAACTGAATCAGGTCCATGTCTTCGTGTTCTGTGGTTTTTGCCTTCTGGGCCGTGGTTCGGTTCAGGGGAGTTGAAACGTCCAGTTTTTTTCTGGGAGCTGTCGGTATCTTGGGAGCTGTCGGTGTCTTGGGTTCTCTGGTGGCCTTCTTCGGTGTAGAGTGTACCTCGGCTGTTACTCGTGTGCGGACCGGCGTGGCTTCCTCCACTGAGGTGGCTGGAGCTGTGGCGACTTGCCCGAGGACGCTCCCCATGAGTATTTGGAGCTGTGTGGGTTGGATCTTGTGGCCCAGTAGTCCGGCTAGGCCCTCCGCGAAGGTCGTCAGTACATTGGCTAGGTCTGATATGTGTATCATTCCTTCTGGTGCCTTGGTGTGTGCTTCTTTTGTCTTTCTCGTGGTTGTCGTTTTCTGCTGCTTGGGTGGCTGAGGTGTGGCTGTAGTGAGGCCAGGAAACTGGGCTGCACTTTGGGTGTTGACTGGCTGAGGAGGTTGTCTTTGTTGTTTGGGCCTTTGGGTTCCCCACACGAAGGTACTTGGTGGGGCTGGTGTGTAGGCGGTGGGGGCCGGTCTTGCTGCTGTTCGGTTTGCCTGGACCCTCTTTGTTCTCTCGGAGCATCCAGGATTCCAGGCGTGGTGTTTGCCCCCGCAGTTGGCACACTTGGGGGCAATTTTTTCCCCATTTTTCAGCTTGGTGAGGCAGGACTGTGTGCCGTGCTTCTGTGCGCAGACTGCGCAGATTTCCCTGTACGTGCACCTTGTCTGATGGTGCCCGTATTTCTGGCATCTGAAGCATCGCAGGGGCTCTGGGACGAAGGGCCTCACTTCGTAGATCCCCCAGGTTTTGAGGTCTATGGTGCTGGGGTGTGAGCCGTAGTGCGTTATGAGGACTTGTTTCGTGGTGGCCGTCTTGTCGGACAGGGGAGAGCATCTCTCGGCTTTTAGGATCTTCGGGTGGTTCTCCAGGGGTTCGAGAGGTAGTTCCTTTGGGTACCGGAGGACTACCGACTTCATCAGTTTCTGGGCGGGGTCTAGCTTGGTTGAAGTAATGGTGGTGGTGTTTTGTAGGTAAGTGTCGAGGGTGGTGGCGGAGTTCTTGTCTTTGGGGTGAACGATCATCTCCCCCTTTAGGTTGGGCCGCACTGAGAACTTGGCCAGTGGGTTTTGCTTTTCCATCTCTGTGACGGCGGCATATGTTGTTTTTGCGTCCGTTTTCGTGATCCGGAATTTTGGCAGTGTCGTTGGAGGTGAGCTGGTGGTGGTGATGGGTGCCTTTGGGGCTGCTTGACGGCATTCGTTTCCCGAAAAAGCACGTCGGCGTTTCTTGTTTTCTACCTTCGTCCAGTTGTCCTCAGTAGCGGTAGCAGTGGTGGTGGTGGTGGAGGTGGTGGTGGTGGAGGTGGTGGTGGTGGTGGAGTTGTTGGAGGTGGTGGCAGAGTTCCTACTTTTCAGGGCTTCGTTGAAGGCGCGTAACTGGTCTGCTTTCTCTGTGCGAAGCCTGTCGTAGTTCGGGTCGTCAGGTTGGCGGTTCAGGCGGGGATCGCGGTTAGGAGGGCGTACGCGCTCCATAACCGGGTTTATTTTTTATTTTTTTTTTATTTTTTTTTTTTTTAAATCCTACCTATTCCGTTTGAGTAAATAGCAGAGGAATTACAGCACTCCCCACTAGCTGGTGGTCGTAGAGTGGTTCCTGAGCTTCTCTCCCGGAGCCCCGATTGGGGAAGCCTACTTCCTAGTGTATGTGACTGCTCACTTATAGACGTGAGCTAAGTGTGCCTATTTGGGAAGGATAAGGATTGCGACCCTCTTTCCAGGTGGACCCGCACGATCACGGTTTTCCTGGAAAGACTCGGCTGGGGAGGGTTTTGCTCCGACCCCCTTTCGTGTTCACAATCTCCTGGGAGGGAGGTGAACAGTTACAGGGGGGACCGCAGGACGAATCCACTTTTGAGGGTGCAGGTCCCTAGGCCAGAGCGAAAAAGGAAAAATAGTAGTAGAAGGAAAAGGGCTCAAACCACGCCGGGAATATCGCGCTATAACTGCTCTCCAGCTGGAGTGTGGGTCACTCACACCACCAGTGGGGAGGGCAAGCTAATGCTCGATAAACCAAGAACGCTCGTGAGTTGTTGTGGGCGATGACAGTCGTGGGTGGTCCGGTCCGGGAAGATGGCCAACAATGGCACAAGGGAGAGGGCGGTCTTCAGAGTTCCGGGTCCAGCAGGAGGTCTTGTTGAGAGGTCTTCTTCGTTCAGGAGCGATGTGATGAGTGGGCGGCCTGGCAGGCGGGCGGGCTTATATACAGACATTCTCCACCTCAGTGGCCACCTCATTGGCCACGAGTGCCGCATGCGTCATCCGCAAGCTACGCCCCACCTCCAAGAGGGAGGGACGGCCTTGGATGAACGATACTACCGCTGCGTCCACAGCACGCCACCTACTCCCACCAAACCGTGGGCGAAGCCACACCAGGACCACCTGTAGTAGCAACCACAACAACATGACTGGACGAGGCAAAGGCGGCAAGGGACTTGGAAAGGGTGGCGCCAAGCGTCATCGTAAGGTGCTTCGTGACAACATCCAGGGTATCACCAAGCCCGCCATTCGTCGTCTAGCTCGGCGTGGAGGTGTTAAACGTATATCCGGCCTCATCTACGAGGAGACCCGCGGCGTCCTCAAGGTGTTTCTGGAGAACGTCATCCGTGACGCCGTCACCTACACCGAGCACGCAAAAAGGAAGACCGTCACCGCCATGGATGTGGTGTATGCCCTGAAACGGCAAGGCCGCACCCTTTATGGTTTTGGTGGTTAATCAACCTGATGGACGGGCGCACACCACCACCACCACCACCACCACCACGACAAACAAATATACGGACCTACTTTTAGGTCCACATTTAAATCGCTAAAGAGTTGGTTAGACACTGAGTAAATCGTTGAAAATATATCCAATAACATGATCCTCTCTAATTCTGGACTTGTGGTATGAGTATAGGTTGTGCGTGAACGTGTTGGAACCACTTCCTAGTAATTGTCAGTCAGTCAGTCAGTCAGTCAACATTCACCTAACCTCCAGGTACCTCACCTAACTTCCTGTAGCGTCACCGAACCTCACGAAATGTAACCCAATGTAGTTTATAATCTATCCTAACATGACATAACATAACCACGCACTATATTACTTCGGTAAGAGTAATGAGTTTTAATACGCAAAGTTGCAGTTATCATTCATTCATACATACATACATACATACATACATACATACATACATACATACATAACATGCTAGTGGCAGGGGGGATTGAAGTGAATTTTAGGAGGAGAGAATAGGTGCAGTGGCTAAACAGCGCTTGCGTGAGGGACTTTAAGCAGCAACTCGCCTGGATGCGGCAGGATAGAGTCAGGTCAAGCGTCCGGTGCATGTTGGGTTCCGCCATGGTTTCTCAGTGTTTGGTCGGCTTGATTGTGTGTGTTGTTTTCTTGTTTGGAGGAAATGTCTTGGTATTCTTCTTCTTAGCTTGAAGTTGATTTTCTTCTAACTCTTCTCCTCTTGTTGTTCGTCTTCCTCGTGTCTGCTATCATTCTGTAAAGACTCTATATATGCATGTAGGTATGAGTGAGTAACAGTTGCCGGTTACAGTGATACTTCATATTCGCTGGTGTTGTACTGTATGGCTTCGGTATTTCTTAATATACAAACGGCACCGTTAGGGGATTGAGGTATTTAAAAACCAGCCTACATTACTTATATATAGAAATAAATAATGTGGCTTGGACAATAATGACGACTACTCTCTCCTACCTTCCCCAAACAAGGGCTTTTCGAAAGTATACATTGGACACAAATGACTTAGTACATACATTGGTGGTTTAACAAAAGCCCTCATTAGAGATAGGTGAAGGAGCACACAGTGAACATACAGATTAATGTTTGCACGCGTAGATCATGTAAGGTGAGGTGTTGAACACCAGACACGTGGTGTAGTAACTCCCTCACAGATGGCGTTATGAGGGGCCTGATGATGTAGCAGTTACCTCACAGATGGTGTTATGAGGAACTTCACATGATGATGCTGTAGCCAAACATTCACTACGTGGTGTCGTAGCATCTTGGGGACACCACGTGGTCGACATGACTCACTCATTCAAGTGGGTGAGGTGTGGTCCCAGGCCTCTCTATCGTGGAGTCTCAGGGGAAGTATAACCGGGTACCTGGGACCTCACTGTGTGAAGCTGGTTAGCTAGCTTGGGTAAGACTCAACTGCCGAGTTGTTTTTCACTGAGTTAAGCACTGTTCACCACTATTCATCACTGGTTCCATTCCTTTGCCAAATGAGATAGTACCTTATGGCAAGAACTTGTTGATAGTCCGGTGGGGAGGAGGGTTCAGGGGAGTGAGTTGGTATGGACCAACATATAAATAATAATAATAATAATAATAATAATTAACGGTTTATTGAAAGAGCTTGGCAGCCAGAAGGCTGAAAATATACAGTTACATATTTGGGGAATGGGTTACGAATTACAAATAATATACAAGTAACATGCGTGACACAAATAAGACATATAATAACTAGCTGGGGAAAAGCTCAAACTACAGTTCATTTCAACATAGTGACAGTGCAAGGAGTAGTGTTTACTGGGAGTGAGTACACTGATTTATTACAAGTTATCGATAATTTTTACAATGGTTGGGACTGGGCTGTTCTTATAGCGATCAGTTCGTGCACGTATGGGCTGGGCTGGATGCGGTTGTGGTGTCGAAGAGCAATTCTCGGACTAGGGATCTCAGGTGGTAGTAGGAGCCGGTGTCGGGGATGGTGTAGAAGCTTCTTACCAAATTTGCAGATGAGGTCGTGGTGATGGTCAGTGAGAGTCTAAAGGGTCGGTCAGTGTGTTGAGCGCTTCTTGATATGTGGAGTAGGAAGGGTAGAGAATAATCTTGCATGGCCTCTTTTGCACTTTTTCTAGGTGTTTACGTTGTGTGGCATTTAGGGAGGAAGACCAGGTGAGCTTGGGAAGTATGAATGTTGTGTAAACACTGAGGAGCTGGTGTGCAGGAACACCGAGGGACTTGAGTCGGAGTAGGAGGTGGAGACGGAAACTGGAGGATTTGATAACTTCACTGACGTGTGGTTTCTAATTTAGTTTGTTGTCTATGGTGACGCCGAGGAGCTTCGTGGAATCTAAAACCTGGAGTGTGTTCGGACCTAGAGTAATGGAAGGAGGTGGGACAATGTCGGAGGAGAGGTTGATGTGCATAACCATGGTTGTTGGTGGCCCAGTTTTGGAGACTGTTCAATAAATCATGAAGGGCGGTATAGTTTGGAGCAGAATTGTTGACGCTGATCCCAATGGTGGAGTCGTCGACATATTTCCAGCGAGCAGGGGTTTCTCTTAGGGCATCATTGATGAGCATAAGGAAGCAGAGTGGTCCCATCTTGGTGCCTTGGGGGACGCCACAGGTGAGTGACTGAAAGGTGGAGACAGCCAGCCCCTCGGAAGCGTACAGCTTGGCGTCGGTCACTGAGGAAGTCTGTAAGCCCTGGTATAATAAGACTTCTCCGAAGCCCGAGGTCAATAGCTTAGTTGATGATTATATTGTGGTCGACTAGGTCGAACGCTTTAGTGAAATCAATGAAGGCGACAGCTACAGACGTTTTTCGTTTCTCGAGATGGCGGTATATGTAATCGAGAAAGCTGACAAGACAGTCAGTCAGTCAGTGGTGGAGGAAGTTTTCATGTTGCCAAATTGCTGAGGGTCTACTACGACTCCTGCAATATCAGCAAAAGCCCAGCCAGTCGAACACAAAACTTTCACAGATTAGGGTGGGTATTGGGGTGATTGCAATAGGTCGTAGCTGATTTAAGGATTGTGGGTTGGTTGACTTGGGCACTGGTGATACATAAGAGGTCTTCCAGTCAGCTGGGCATCTGGCTTGACTGAGAGAAGCATTGATGATGGAGCATAGGGGTTTAGCAAGCTCCGGGGAGAACTCCTTGAAGCGTTTCATTGGTAAGTCAATGGGGGTGGTAGAGCGTTTTAATTTTAGTTTGTCCAGGCGTTTTGCTATTTCAAATACTTCTACTAAGTCAGTGGGAAGGGGGGGGGCTGGTAGGTAAGCAGGGAGAGTGGTTGTGTCAAGCCGGGGGAGCGTCTGGCATATAGTAGCGAAGTGTGTGTGTGTGTGTGTGTGTGTGTGTGTGTGTGTGTATACTACTGTACTTTTTAGATCCTCCTACGCAACCTAACCTATTATAGTTAAGTATAGTAGGCTATACACTATTTTGTTTGTATGTGTTATAAAATGAAATTGCATGTTATTATTATTAATATTATTATTATTAATATTATTATTATTATTAGTAGTAGTAGTATATTATTATTATTATTATTGTTATTATTATTACATGCTAATATAATACTAAGTTGCCCGCCAGATTTCCTCAGAGATGGGAGGAGCACATTGGCGGCGGTGTTGTTTATACTCCGCCCGATTACTGATTCCTATTCACCGAGCCAGAGCTGGCGGGCGGCGTGTTATGTGCCACGTTTTGTTTCCCATTGGGCGTACCGCTCAGCTGGGGAGTAGGAGATTTCATAAAAAGAAAGTTTGAGTGGAGAGCACACCTTTTCCTTCACATACAGTTATCTTAGACCATCTACTAGTATAATAGTTTGCACAAAAATACTCTACACTCTTTCTAGGTTATTGTTATGTTGTTTTTTTTTTTTTTGACTTCTCATCAGATTGTGCATTCAACTAATATACACTATTAGTGTGTTTATTATTATGTTTTATAGTATTATTTCGTATAATATTGGGTAACACAATTATAGTCACTAGTATAGTTTATTATTGGGGTTTATAGCAGTTTGTGGTCTAATAGTATCATGCTTTATGAGTGGTGTTCTATGTAGTGATGATTAGGCAATAAAATATGCTTTGGGTGTTTATAGCAGTTTTTGTGGTCTACTAGTATCATGCTTTATGGGTGGTGTTCTATGTAGTGATGATTAGGCCATAAAATATGCTTTTGGTTTATTGCTAACAAAATATACTTTGCTCTACCGCTGGAGTGCAAAACATGGTGAAACTTACATACACCGTTAATAAAGTATTGGTGGAAGAAGAAGAAGAAGTAAGAGGAAGAATTGTGGAGGGAATGAACAGTGAGACAATGTAAAGCCTCCAGGATGGCGGCAGCGTTTCTGTTATTAATATATAATAAGACAATAGGAAAATATGTTGTTGTCTCTACCTGTATTATTACCTTTGCGATAGCATGGTTCAATTTTTGGAGGACAGAGGAAGGAGCAGGAGGTTAGGAAGGGAGAGATAGTGTCTGTGATCCTCGGGTCACCACTCCTCGGATTGTGTCAGTTCAAGTTTAGAAGCTCCAACAACTTTCCCTGAATACAAATTGGCAACGTTTCGATTTACAACAGGTACCTACTTACTGCTACAGTAGGTAGGTGAACAGGGACCAAGGGGGCTAGGAAGAGTGTCCAAACAACTTGCCTGTGTGATGTAGTCGTGGCCAGAATTAGGTTAGGATACAGACACATCTGGCTAGTTAGTAACGCTGTACCCATACCGGAACACTCAGCATGTAAACTTGGTGATACACCTTTAAAGCACTATATTATTGAATGGGACACTGTCATCAAAGACTTCAGGCCACCTCACTTATTGTATCTTGAACTATGTCATTACTTCATTGAGGACATTACATTCTTGCTCTTTATCCCAAATTGGCTAGCCCACACTGGTAAATGTGTACTGTACTGTCAATGAATCTGATGTATTTCTTTGTGTATGAACCTGACTGAAAATAAGGTCGCCTCCCTTGCTGCTGCTGCTGCTGCTGCTTCTGCGCCCTTCTAAGTCCCGTTTAAGTCCCCCACCCCAGGCCCCCACAACCGCCCTTCACATCTACACCATTCAAAAACAATTTCACTCAATTTGCTACTAGAGTGTTATCCTGCAAAACGTTGATGTCGTATATTTCTCTCTTTAAGTGATATCCTGTGGCTCCGAAAGGAGCCTGTTTGGTTAGGTTGTCTTGTGTGAACGAACCTTGGGTTCTTATTTCTTCTCTGTCTTCTTGGGGAGGAGCACAGCTTGGATGTTAGGAAGGACACCCCCTTGGGCAATGGTGACTCCAGACAGGAGCTTGTTCAGCTCCTCGTCATTGCGAATGGCAAGCTGAAGATGACGCGGGATAATGCGGGTCTTCTTGTTGTCGCGGGCGGCGTTACCGGCCAGCTCGAGCACTTCTGCTGCCAGGTACTCCATGACGGCTGCAAGGTACACAGGGGCACCTGCACCAACACGCTCAGCATAGTTGCCTTTACGCAAGAGACGGTGGATCCTACCCACGGGGAACTGGAGTCCGGCCCTGCTAGAACGGGACTTTGACTTGCCCTTCACCTTGCCTCCCTTGCCGCGTCCTGACATGTTGCTGCTGCTGCTTTTCGTGATAGGAGTTAAATTTCCTCGGGCCACCTTGGTCTTTTATACCAAGCTCAGGATCAGGCCAGGTGGCCGTCTCGCGGACCCAACCACTGTAAGAGAGCCGTAGCTGCAGCCAGTCTGATCCTGAGCGGCCCGCTCGGTATATAAGGAAAAGTTAGTCGGGCCAGTTTTCAATTCTCTCGCTCCGCGCCACGAGTAACTGTGCCGCCATGCCTCCCAAAACTTCCGGAAAGGCTGCCAAGAAGGCTGGAAAGGCCCAGAAGGCCATTGCCAAGGGTGACAAGAAGAAGAAGCGCAGGAGGAAGGAAAGCTACAGCATCTACATCTACAAGGTACTGAAGCAAGTGCACCCCGACACAGGAGTCTCCTCCAAAGCTATGTCCATCATGAACTCTTTCGTGAACGACATCTTCGAGCGCATCGCTGCCGAAGCTTCCCGCCTGGCGCACTACAACAAACGCTCCACCATTACAAGTCGGGAAATCCAGACAGCTGTCCGACTCTTGCTGCCCGGTGAACTGGCCAAGCATGCCGTGTCTGAGGGCACCAAGGCTGTCACCAAGTACACCTCTTCCAAGTAAGAGGTTACTTGTGCACAACAAACACGCCATCCCACTACTACAACTTAATCGGCTCCATCGGAGCCACAGTTACATGTTAAAGAGACAGTTACCGACAGTGATATATTGAGAGGGAAATAAAAAAAAAAAAAAATTATAATAATCTGCATTCTCTATTGGCGTAGAAACCGGACTAAATCGAAACATAATAAATAAATAAATAAATTCTGCGTGGAGTACTTTTACACCCACTGCAAAGTGACATACATGGAGTGTGTTTGGGCTTCATTTCATGTTTGCAGCACGCCTATTTCATGTAAACAATTTATTTTATTTTATTGTATTTTATTGTATTTTCTTTTATTTTATTTATTTATTTACTTACTTATTCTTTATATATTTATTTGTTACTAGCTCTTGTTTGTTGCACCCACCCACCTCCCGAATTGATGACCTACTATACATTCGTGCCTGCACGAATGTTACCAACTTACCGTTAGGCGATTTGGGTAACCGAAATTAACGCTCTCCTACCACCAACCATTTCGATTGTCATGACAATTATCTTCAGAACAGTTCTTTGGCCCTGAGAAGGGCCGAGTTATAGATGTCTGGTAGGTTTTGTTGTGCTTTTTCTTTTTCCCCAAGGAAGAGGACTTAAGCACGCTCTCCGCGGATGCGCCGGGCCAGCTGGATGTCCTTGGGCATGATGGTAACGCGCTTGGCGTGAATGGCACACAGGTTGGTGTCCTCGAAAAGACCCACCAGGTAAGCCTCAGAGGCTTCCTGCAGAGCCATGACGGCAGACGACTGGAAGCGCAGGTCAGTCTTGAAATCCTGGGCGATCTCACGCACCAGGCGCTGGAAGGGCAGCTTCCTGATGAGTAGCTCTGTGCTCTTCTGGTAACGACGGATCTCACGAAGGGCGACGGTTCCGGGCCTGTAACGATGGGGCTTCTTGACACCACCGGTGGCTGGGGCGGACTTGCGAGCTGCCTTGGTGGCAAGCTGCTTCCGTGGAGCCTTGCCTCCAGTGGACTTGCGGGCAGTCTGTTTAGTACGGGCCATCTCGACGACGAAATAGTAAATACGGGCGGCCTGGCAGGCGGGCGGGCTTATATACAGACATTCTCCACCTCAGTGGCCACCTCATTGGCCACGAGTGCCGCATGCGTCATCCGCAAGCTACGCCCCACCTCCAAGAGGGAGGGACGGCCTTGGATGAACGATACTACCGCTGCGTCCACAGCACGCCACCTACTCCCACCAAACCGTGGGCGAAGCCATCACACTCTCTCTCCCTCACCATGAACGGATACGAGTTTGTTAACGTGGCGCGGATACGTCCGGACACGCCGACCTGCCCCAAGAAACTAAACCTCCTAGTTCTCCAGAAGTTTTTCGAAGCTAATGGGATCGTGGGGGTCACCAAGGTAGAACGCCTAAAGCTCCATGGTGACATCAAGATCACCTTCGCCGAGATGGGCATGCCCGCTCAACTCGCGGAGATCCCAGACATCAACGGCATTCCTTTTAAAATGTTTGCCTTCATGTGGGACAACTTGAAGCTGGGTGTAATCTCCCACGCCGAAATTGCCCACATGGACAAAGCAGAGCTGAGTGAGCTCCTCAAGGAGCAGCAGCTCCAAGTTGTGAAGAAGCTGTCCGACACCACTGCCCTCATCGGACACCACTCCACCCTACCCAAGGAAGCTCAACTGGCGTGGGTAACTATGCCAGTCAAGCCCTACTGCAGACCGAAACGGTGTTACAAATGCCAGCACTATGGACACACTGTAAACAAGTGTGAGGCGCAGGAAGACACCTGCTCCATGTGTGGCAGCCCTGGACACCGCTACACGGCCTGCCCCAACACAGAGAAAAAATGCGTTGCCTGTGGTGGCCCACACTCCTCCGCCGACCGGACCTGCCCCAGATGGAAGGAGGAATGCAGGGTAGCCAAGGCTCGTCTTGAGAAAAAACTGAGCTACAAAGAGGCCCTCCTTGCTGTACGCTCCCAAGAAAAGAAAAAACCAGCAGTAAAGAAAAACCAAGAAAAGAAAACTCAACAGAAGCAGCCCACCACACAGAACCAAGAACACCACGTGGCCCGTGGTGCTGAAGCCCACGCGGCCAGTGGTGCTGAAGCCCACGTGGTCAACCTCTCCCTCTCTGAATTCTTCCACACCTATGAGGACTTAAAATACGAGGAAGACGAACAAGAAGACCCAAACACAAACGAATGGACAATTCAAGAGAGCAAGAAGAGAAGGAGAGAGAGAAGAAAATCGACATCAAGCTAAGAAGACCAAGACATCCCCTCCACACAAGAAACCAAAACACAATCAAGCCGACCAAGCACTGAACATCCATTGCCCAACCCAACACGCACCTGACGCCTGACCTGACGCTTGACCTGACGCTTGACCTGACGCTAGCCTGGCCTTGTCTTGTCGCCTCCTTGCCGCGTCCGGCCGGGTTGTTGCTGCTGCCCCCATCTCATAATCCCTCACGCAAGCGGTGTTTAGCCACTGCATCTGTTCTCTCCTCCTAAAATTCACTTCAATCCTCCCTTTATTCTTCTCCTGAACCTCCTTCCCCCCTGTCACTAGCATTTTTCGATTCGATTCGGCGAAGCCACACCAGGACCACCTGTAGTAGCAACCACAACAACATGACTGGACGAGGCAAAGGAGGCAAGGGACTTGGAAAGGGTGGCGCCAAGCGTCATCGTAAGGTGCTTCGTGACAACATCCAGGGTATCACCAAGCCCGCCATTCGTCGTCTAGCTCGGCGTGGAGGTGTTAAACGTATATCCAGCCTCATCTACGAGGAGACCCGCGGCGTCCTCAAGGTGTTTCTGGAGAACGTCATCCGTGACGCCGTCACCTACACCGAGCACGCAAAAAGGAAGACCGTCACCGCCATGGATGTGGTGTATGCCCTGAAACGGCAGGGCCGCACCCTTTATGGTTTTGGTGGTTAATCAACCTGATGGACGGGCGCACACCACCACCACCACCACGACAAACAAATATACGGACCTACTTTTAGGTCCACATTTAAATCGCTAAAGAGTTGGTTAGACACTGAGTAAATCGTTGAAAATATATCCAATAACATGATCCTCTCTAATTCTGGACTTGTGGTATGAGTATAGGTTGTGCGTGAACGTGTTGGAACCACTTCCTAGTAATTGTCAGTCAGTCAGTCAGTCAGTCAACATTCACCTAACCTCCAGGTACCTCACCTAACTTCCTGTAGCGTCACCGAACCTCACGAAATGTAACCCAATGTAGTTTATAATCTATCCTAACATGACATAACATAACCACGCACTATATTACTTCAGTAAGAGTAATGAGTTTTAATACACAAAGTTGCAGTTATCATTCATTCATACATACATACATACATACATACATACATACATACATACATACATAACATGCTAGTGGCAGGGGGGGATTGAAGTGAATTTTAGGAGGATAGAATAGGTGCAGTGGCTAAACAGCGCTTGCGTGAGGGACTTTAAGCAGCAACTCGCCTGGATGCGGCAGGATAGAGTCAGGTCAAGCGTCCGGTGCATGTTGGGTTCCGCCATGGTTTCTCAGTGTTTGGTCGGCTTGATTGTGTGTGTTGTTTTATTGTTTGGAGGAAATGTCTTGGTATTCTTCTTCTTAGCTTGAAGTTGATTTTCTTCTAACTCTTCTCCTCTTGTTGTTCGTCTTCCTCGTGTCTGCTATCATTCTGTAAAGACTCTCTATATGTATGTAGGTATGAGTGAGTAACAGTTGCCGGTTACAGTGATACTTCATATTCGCTGGTGTTGTACTGTATGGCTTCGGTATTTCTTAATATACAAACTGCACCGTTAGGGGATTGAGGTATTTAAAAACCAGCCTGCATTACTTATATATAGAAATAAATAATGTGGCTTGGACAATAATGACGACTACTCTCTCCTACCTTCCCCAAACAAGGGCTTTTCGAAAGTATACATTGGACACAAATGACTTAGTACATACATTGGTGGTTTAACAAAAGCCCTCATTAGAGATAGGTGAAGGAGCACACAGTGAACATACAGATTAATGTTTGCACGCGTAGATCATGTAAGGTGAGGTGTTGAACACCAGACACGTAGTGTAGTAACTCCCTCACAGATGGCGTTATGAGGGGCCTGATGATGTAGCAGTTACCTCACAGATGGTGTTATGAGGAACTTCACATGATGATGCTGTAGCCAAACATTCACTACGTGGTGTCGTAGCATCTTGGGGACACCACGTGGTCGACATGACTCACTCATTCAAGTGGGTGAGGTGTGGTCCCAGGCCTCTCTATCGTGGAGTCTCAGGGGAAGTATAACCGGGTACCTGGGACCTCACTGTGTGAAGCTGGTTAGCTAGCTTGGGTAAGACTCAACTGCCGAGTTGTTTTTCACTGAGTTAAGCACTGTTCACCACTATTCATCACTGGTTCCATTCCTTTGCCAAATGAGATAGTACCTTATGGCAAGAACTTGTTGATAGTCCGGTGGGGAGGAGGGTTCAGGGGAGTGAGTTGGTATGGACCAACATATAAATAATAATAATAATAATAATAATAATTAACGGTTTATTGAAAGAGCTTGGCAGCCAGAAGGCTGAAAATATACAGTTACATATTTGGGGAATGGGTTACGAATTACAAATAATATACAAGTAACATGCGTGACACAAATAAGACATATAATAACTAGCTGGGGAAAAGCTCAAACTACAGTTCATTTCAACATAGTGACAGTGCAAGGAGTAGTGTTTACTGGGAGTGAGTACACTGATTTATTACAAGTTATCGATAATTTTTACAATGGTTGGGACTGGGCTGTTCTTATAGAGATCAGTTCGTGCACGTATGGGCTGGATGCGGTTGTGGTGTCGAAGAGCAATTCTCGGACTAGGGATCTCAGGTGGTAGTAGGAGCCGGTGTCGGGGATGGTGTAGAAGCTTCTTACCAAATTTGCAGATGAGGTCGTGGTGATGGTCGGTGAGAGTCTAAAGGGTCGGTCAGTGTGTTGAGCGCTTCTTGATATGTGGAGTAGGAAGGGTAGAGAATAATCTTGCATGGCCTCTTTTGCACTTTTTCTAGGTGTTTACGTTGTGTGGCATTTAGGGAGGAAGACCAGGTGAGCTTGGGAAGTATGAATGTTGTGTAAACACTGAGGAGCTGGTGTGCAGGAACACCGAGGGACTTGAGTCGGAGTAGGAGGTGGAGACGGAAACTGGAGGATTTGATAACTTCACTGACGTGTGGTTTCTAATTTAGTTTGTTGTCTATGGTGACGCCGAGGAGCTTCGTGGAATCTAAAACCTGGAGTGTGTTCGGACCTAGAGTAATGGAAGGAGGTGGGACAATGTCGGAGGAGAGGTTGATGTGCATAACCATGGTTGTTGGTGGCCCAGTTTTGGAGACTGTTCAATAAATCATGAAGGGCGGTATAGTTTGGAGCAGAATTGTTGACGCTGATCCCAATGGTGGAGTCGTCGACATATTTCCAGCGAGCAGGGGTTTCTCTTAGGGCATCATTGATGAGCATAAGGAAGCAGAGTGGTCCCATCTTGGTGCCTTGGGGGACGCCACAGGTGAGTGACTGAAAGGTGGAGACAGCCAGCCCCTCGGAAGCGTACAGCTTGGCGTCGGTCACTGAGGAAGTCTGTAAGCCCTGGTATAATAAGACTTCTCCGAAGCCCGAGGTCAATAGCTTAGTTGATGATTATATTGTGGTCGACTAGGTCGAACGCTTTAGTGAAATCAATGAAGGCGACAGCTACAGACGTTTTTCGTTTCTCGAGATGGCGGTATATGTAATCGAGAAAGCTGACAAGACAGTCAGTCAGTGGTGGAGGAAGTTTTCAGGTTGCCAAATTGCTGAGGGTCTACTACGACTCCTGCAATATCAGCAAAAGCCCAGCCAGTCGAACACAAAACTTTCACAGATTAGGCTGGGTATTGGGGTGATTGCAATAGGTCGTAGCTGAGTTAAGGATTGTGGGTTGGTTGACTTGGGCACTGGTGATACATAAGAGGTCTTCCAGTCAGCTGGGCATCTGGCTTGACTGAGAGAAGCATTGATGATGGAGCATAGGGGTTTAGCAAGCTCCGGGGAGAACTCCTTGAAGCGTTTCATTGGTAAGTCAATGGGGGTGGTAGAGCGTTTTAATTTTAGTTTGTCCAGGCGTTTTGCTATTTCAAATACTTCTACTAAGTCAGTGGGAAGGGGGGGGGGCTGGTAGGTAAGCAGGGAGAGTGGTTGTGTCAAGCCGGGGGAGCGTCTGGCATATAGTAGCGAAGTGTGTGTGTGTGTGTGTGTGTGTGTGTGTGTGTGTGTATACTACTGTACTTTTTAGATCCTCCTACGCAACCTAACCTATTATAGTTAAGTATAGTATGCTATACACTATTTTGTTAGTATGTGTTATAAAATGAAATTGCATGTTATTATTATTAATATTATTATTATTAATATTATTATTATTATTATTATTATTATTAGTAGTAGTAGTAGTATTATTATTATTATTATTGTTATTATTATTACATGTTAATATAATACTAAGTTGCCCGCCAGATTTCCTCAGAGATGGGAGGAGCACATTGGCAG
>NW_024745818.1:0-17611 GCF_018991925.1 Homarus americanus
CTACTTACAATAATTAAAATGTAGAATTCGTCTGGTAGAGTAGATGCAAGTGCAATGAGAGCAAACCACCGTCTATGATATCTAGAAGGAGAGTGAGCCGGGCGCCTTATCCTCACGCTTGGTACAAGTCAAAACAAAAATTAAACTGTCCCACACGGAGAGCCTGTTCATGTTCATGTTCTGACATGCATATTGTACACAAGCTATAGAACCATAAAATACTCCATAATCCATATGCTTACATGAGATTAGTTAATATCAAGTGAATAATTCTAATCAAGTCTCATTAATTTGTTGAAATACTGATATTTGAAAATTTAAGGTATAATTGATGTAGGTGAGGGTTATTTCAATTCATTTTTGTTTGCTAATCTCAAGTTTAGACATAAAGAGGCATAATATTTTGACTACCAAATTTGATTTTTAACATGTTGACAAAATTGACACACCCTAACTACTAGCCTCCAGTTTACCGGCAATATGAGGGTGAAGACAGACTTTTGGGGTCAGGTGATCTTAGATGAGATGACCTTAGCATCCACCACCCAGGGTCCTCTCCACTGTGGCGGCCAAACACCAGGTTATCAACGTCACAACATCAACAAGGTGGCAAGAAGCGAATCATGTGACAGTCAATGTTTGGGGCTTGTTAAACACAGACAGCATCATGGGTGGACTAACTCAGATTAAAGGAAGATTTAGCTCTGAAAAGTGTTTGGATATTTTGGAATGTGGTGATCTCAGTCACTGTCTATGCTTTACTATATCCAGAGTTAATAATATTCAAGGAGGTGTGAATAATGATATCCTATTCCTCTTAATTATGGTCTATAAGGATATAATATGTATTTGTATTTAAATATTCCTGATTATAACTACAGTATTGCCCCGCTTTACACGGTTTCACTTTCCGCGATTTCTCATTTACGCGGTACCTCGCCAGAACCAGACTTTCACTTTCCGCAGTGCATCTACTCATATACGTGGTGAAGTATATATTTTTTTATTTAGCTCATAAAATTCATACAAATTACCCAGCCAGAATATAATTTACATTGTTGGAATTCTTACAATATGATGATCATTTTGAATATAAACATCATGGATTTTGCATTAAACATACAAATTTTAGATCTAATGTAATAATTTGGTTTACACAAAGCAAATATTTTATCTTTTGTGCAAAATATATGAAGTTTACATTCAAAATATTCCCTGACCTGCAAGGAATCCAGAAATGTCAATTATATTATCCTAACTTTAGTCTGAGGTATTATTTATTACCAAACGTTAAAATCTAGTGTTTTCACCCAAACATTTCTCAGAGAGGTAGGAGCTAGTGAGCTGGGAAGAGGGAGGGGGAGGGTAGATTTGAGTCCATTATTTGAATGGACATTAACCTGACGACTGTATTTCTCTTAAATATTAATTGTGTGTGCATACCATCATAAAATTAAGATGTTATTTTTAATACAACATAGGTATTGTGTCGGAAAAAATGGAGTTTGGGGGTCGGGCCAATCTCTATTGGAATTAATCCCATATGTTCTGTTGTTCACTTTATGCGGTACCCCGTGGGTTCAATTAACCGTGTAAATCGGGGTACTACTGTATGTAAAGTACTTGAGAGTATTATCAGAGATGCTGCGATGGAACATCTAATACGAAACAACCTTGTAAAGGATTGCCATCACGGTTTTATGCAGGGGCGCTCCTGCTTAACACAATTGCTCAAGGTATTGGATATTTGGACCCATATTCTGGAACAGGCTGGTAATATAGACAATATTTGCATAGATTTTGCCAAGGCTTTCGACAGTGTACCCCACGAAAGGCTAACAATCAAACTGGAAGGGTACGGAATTCGGGGAAATGTCCTAGCGTGGATAGAAGATTTTCTACATGACCCCAAGCAGTGTATTGGGCCTGTTGTTGTTTGTTTCTTAAATGACATGCCTGACGTTGTACACTCCTCCATAAGCAATTAAAATTCTCCAATAAGTATGAGTGTACAAAACACAGTATCACAGACCTGACATTGCAGCACAAAATAAGTTGAAAGAGTCTATTTGTTTTCACAAGAAAAGAAAAGAAAAAATCATAAATGTTTGAATATGAAAAATATTTAATTTTCTCCATTTAGTGCAAAAAAATAGTTAACAGAGAGGGAAGGTGAGAGACAAGGTGAGAGAGAGAGAGAAGGTTAGAGAGGTGAGAGAGAAGGTGAGAGAGAAGCGTTCTCTAAGTTACATAAATTGGCTTTTAAATTCCTTTTTTATAGTTTAATTTTATCTTTTATTTAGATTTTATTTGCATTAAGAAATTAAAAATACTCTATTTTATGATATTTTAAACCTTTTATATTTTTGGATCACCTGAAGAGTTTCCACCAAGACGTGTGGAATGCTATCATTATTCTTCACTACACCACAGTCATCATTGTACTCTAATTGGAATTTGTTTTTTTCAAGTAAAACAATTTAAAAAATTATATTCGTGTGAATATAATCAAATAAATCAGTACTTGTTCCATAAAATGTAATAAAGAACAAAGAAAACAATTAAACAAAAACAAAATTTTATTAATGTTTTACAATTTATTATATTTGGGTTGACGCGACTGATCAGCAATTGTATCAGTAATGGTCGTGGAACCGCGGTGCCTGACGACTGCGGCATCGTAGCTCTGAGCAGTTGTGACAGAGGCCTTGGAATCGCCGCTCTTCATAGAACCGCTCGTCACGGCGCTTGTGGAACCGCTGCTCCTCGTGGCGCCTGTGGAACTGTTGCTCCTCGTGGCGCCTGTGGAACTGTTGCTCCTCGTGGCGCCTGTGGAACTGTTGCTCCTCGTGGCGCCTGTGGTCCTCGTGCCTGTGGTCCTCGTGGCGCCTGTGAGGTTCCCGGCAGGGTGCAGCTGGTGGTAGCATGTGGGTTATGGTCTGTGGTCTGGAGGACACCATCTCCAAATTAACAGAGGTGATGAACTGATCAGGGACCCAAATCACAGCCTTAGGTGGGTACTCCTCAGCGTCCATGGTGGGGTCGTATTCAAGGATCACCCTGGGGTTAAGCCACTCCAGGTGATTATTGGGTATGAACACCAATAAGGCATCTTGACCCTTACCTTCAACAATTGCAAAGCGCATGATGGTTCAACAATTGCAAAGCGCATGATGGTGATGGTTGGTTTCTTTGTAATGTCTGGTGAGATCAATTTCAAAATTCCGGACTTGGTTCAGTTTTAAACTAATATGGTTGGAATTTTACAATATTTGAATTAATATTGAGGACATGAAGTACTAGTGTAGTGAAGATGTACTAGTGTAGTGAAGATGTACGAGTGTAGTGAAGATGTACTAGTGTAGTGAACATGTACTAGTGCAGTGAAGATGTACTAGTGTAGTGAACATGTACTAGTGTTGTAGTGAAGATGTACTAGTGTTGTAGTGAAGATGTACTAGTGTAGTGAACATATACTAGTGTAGTGAAGAAGTACTAGTGTTGTAGTGAAGATGTACGAGTGTAGTGAAGATGTACTAGTGTTGTAGTGAACATGTACTAGTGTAGTGAAGATGTACTAGTGTAGTGAACATGTACTAGTGTTGTAGTGACGATGTACGAGTGTAGTGAAGATGTACTAGTGTAGTGAAGATGTACTAGTGCAGTGAACATGTACTAGTGTTGTAGTGAAGATGTACGAGTGTAGTGAAGATGTACTAGTGTAGTGAAGATGTACTAGTGTAGTGAAGATGTACTAGTGTTGTAGTGAAGATGTACGAGTGTAGTGAAGATGTACTAGTGTTGTAGTGAAGATGTACTAGTGTTGTAGTGAAGATGTACGAGTGTAGTGAAGATGTACTAGTGTTGTAGTGAAGATGTACGAGTGTAGTGAAGATGTACTAGTGTAGTGAATATGTACTAGTGTAGTGAAGATGTACTAGTGTTGTAGTGAACATGTACTAGTGTAGTGAACATGTACTAGTGTAGTGAAGATGTACTAGTGTTGTAGTGAACATGAAATAGTGTAGTGAAGATGTACTAGTGTAGTGAAGATGTACTAATGTAGTGAAGATGTACTAGTGTTGTAGTGAAGATGTACTAGTTTAGTGAAGATGTACTAGTGTTGTAGTGAAGATGTACTAGTGTTGTAGTGAACATGAAATAGTGTAGTGAAGATGTACTATTGTTGTAGTGAAGATGTACTAGTGTAGTGAAGATGTACTAGTGTAGTGAAGATGTACTAGTGTAGTGAAGATGTACTAGTGTAGTGAAGATGTACTAGTGTAGTGAAGATGTACTAGTGTAGTGAAGATGTACTAGTGTAGTGAAGATGTACTAGTGTAGTGAAGCTGTACTAGTGTAGTGAGGGCGCTCTCCTACGCCTCCCTGGTTGGACACGAACTGTTATGGCTGACGGAAGAGCTTCAGCGAGCAGGTCGCTTATTAAATTCCTGAATTGGGTGGTGGATACAGCAGACACAGCAATGTAGCCCAGGGTACTGCAGGAGGACTGTTGTCGGATTTGGAGCTGTCCAGCAGCAGTGAATGTGAAGAACAAGAGCCGTTTAAAGTTGTTAATACGAAAAGAAGAATAAAAGGAGGAATAGAGAAGGTACAAGTAGTGAAGATAATATTTCCCTCTTGGTGGATAAGAGAAATTTCCCTCTTGGTGGATAAGAGAAAGAAAATTGATGGTGTGAGTCATTCTTCAACCATGATCAGTACGAGTTTAAACCCCATTGATGCTGTAGACTGCAGCAACTCATCAAGGAGGCCACGTCTTTACTTCCCCAAGAATAATGGCCTGGATTTTCATGATGAGGTAAAGTGGTCAGTTAGACTCGCTAAGTGCCATCAAGTGCTCTTTAAAGAAGGTAAACATATTCCTTATATAACTATGAAGGATGAGGCAGCAGTTAGATATTTAACTACAGAAGGATTTGAGAATGTAGTGATGGAAAAGCCTGTGGAGTCCATTGGGAAATGTATGAAGATCATTCTTTTTGATTATCCTGTTTACCTCGACCCCGTGGATGTGTTGGCTGACGATAGATTTTTTGGGGCCAAGAGACGTGTAATTAAAATTGATGGAGAACTAGTACCTATGCCACAGCTAATTGCGCTAATCAAAGGTCCAGCGCCAGAGAAGGTCTTTGTGAGATGTGTGGGATATAAACGGGTTGCTGTCTACAACGAATCTCCAGTAATATGTTATAAGTGTTACAAGTGGGGGCATATGGCGTGGAAATGCCATAATGATTTTCGGTGTAGATTCTGTGGAAAAATGCTTGAATCTAAGGTATGTGGAGATAAAATTAAGGCAAAGAAGAAAATTACACCAAAATGCTGTAATTGCGGGGGGGGGGTTCACAATGCCAGCTCGTGGGTGTGTCCTAAAAAACCGAAAGTTCAGCAATTGCAATCACGAGCTCAGTCCACTAATGAAGAGGATAAAGGTGATGCTGTAAGGAGCGATGTTGCAGGGACACCAAGTGCTGTAAATGTGTGGGAAAAGCGTATGGAAACACGAAATGCAGCAGCACAGAAGGACATAGGTAACGGGGACAATAACCTTACAGCCCCTAACATTCTAGTAGAACTCTGTAAGGAGATTGGTGAGCTCAAACAAGCAGTATTGGATATCAAGAAATGCTTGGTGAATCTTGTGCCATATAGTGATGTTGCTCTTGTTAATAAAGATAGTTCAAAAGAAAATGAAACATTAGTAGAGATGGAATCAAATATTGTGGATAGCAATCTAGAGCAAAATAGTAATCATAGTGAGTTAGGAAATAGAGTTGGTTCGGTTTCTAAAGAGAATGTTGTAAACAAGGAAATGCTTGGTGACCTGACGAACATTCTTGACTCTGTTTTGGAATAAATGGAAAATACAAGGAACGACGTCAAAAAGAATGTTCTTATTTCGGTGAAGAATATGAGGGGGGAAATTTATTCTAATGTATCATAATGTCAGCTTAATTTCCTGGAATGTTAATAGTTTGAAAAAAAGGCTAACGGATCTTCATGCATATGTTCATTCTAGTAGTATTGATGTCATAGCTTTGCAAGAGGTTGAGACAAATGGAATATCATTGCAACTAAGAGGTTATCAAAGTTTTGAATTACCAGCTGATCTGACTAAATTGTAGAGGTGTGACGACTTATATCAAAGATGACATTCCAGCATCACTTCATTCCGCTCAAAAAATAAACGGTACCGAGTATTTGTGTGTTAGTATTACGCTTCAAGATGCTACACTGTTCACTATTAATGCTTATGTGCATGCGGATTCATTGATGATCTGCCGGACATTATTTTTGCTGATGATTGTTTACTAATTGGTGATTTGAACGCTAGGCACATCAATCTTGGCAGTAGAGGTTCTCAAAATCACAATGGAATGGTTCTGAAAAATATCTTAGACTCTATAGAAGATGCTAGGGTCCTTGGAGCTGGTGAGCCGACACATGTTAA
This sequence comes from Homarus americanus, assembly GCF_018991925.1. Lineage (NCBI taxonomy): Eukaryota > Metazoa > Arthropoda > Malacostraca > Decapoda > Nephropidae > Homarus > Homarus americanus. The sequence goes on from NW_024745818.1 coordinate 6,476, forward strand.
AGGGGGTAGACTTGATTATGCAATACTTTTTAATATGTTAGATGTTCAAGCAAATTTGGATATTGTGGATACGCTTTTGAGTGATCACTTTGCAATTAAAGTGAAGCTTCATTTGAACACAAATTTTTATGTTAACAATAGGAAAAGGTATACAATAACAGTAGGCCAACATAGTGAATTTGTAGCAAAAGTCGGCGAGTGGTATAAAGAGTACAAAAAGCTTGGAATTAAAGATGAAAACATATTTTATGATGATTGTTAGGAGTGATTGATTCCATTTTGAATAAGCCAAGGAAACAGTATGGAAATACCACAAACCCTAAACCGAGGTATTATAATGATAAGATTGTAAAGGGGTGGAATAAGTTACTGAGGAAATGTCATAGTAAGTGGAGTAAAGATCTCAGCAATGAGAAAAAACCGGGAAACTCTGATTGAAGTGGCAGAGTGTACAACAGAGTTAAACCAGAAAGCCAGAAGTATGTATTGGAGTGGTTTTTTGAGAGAGATCGCTCAATCAAAATCTTTGAATCAGGTTTGGGATGGTGTGAATAGGGTAAGAGGAGTCAAGAAGAAATTTAATGTTCATCCCAATCCAAACGCCAAAGATAATGAACTAATGAATAAGTGGGCGTATGCATTTAATTATGAGTGTCTCAAATGTAATGTCCAGATTTGCTTGAGGAATTCAAGATCTTTGAGGCAAAGGTTGGTGAATATCCAAAGTTCTGTAAGTGAGGAAACCTGTGTTCCTTTTATTAAGGAGGAAATTCTGAATGCTGTAAAGAAAGGGAAGTCTAGTGCTCCTGGCAGGGATGGTCTAACTTATGATGCTATCAATTATCTTATAAGTAAGGAGGACAACCCAATTCTAGATCTCTTTAATTTGTCATGTGAAAATGGAAGACTGCCAGTGAAATGGAAAATGGCACTCATTGTTCCTGTGCCTAAGGGTGATAGTGATCAAAGACCCATATCCTTTACATCTTGTCTATCTACAATGATGGAGCGAATGGTATTAATTCAACTTCAATTTCAATTGTTTATTCCTTGATAGAGGAAGCGGGATCCTAGTGCTGTCACTAGGTACCCCTGTACAATGACACCAGAAGCATCTGGCAAGTGTGACAAGTATATACAGTATAAATATTATAAAGGGGCTTACTAAAGCCTAAGGAAGGAAGGATATTCCTTTAGCACATAATCAATATTATTTACAAAATATCTGGCCAGTATGGGGAGGATCATATTAAATATATTGTATACAATGATGGTCTCTTGTCTAGTAATGTGTTTGGATTTTTAAAGGGTAAAAGCACTACACATTGTGTGATTATATGTCTTAGTAATGCTAATGTCAACTGCAGACTGTTTGTAGACCTTAAAAGTGCCTTTCATACGGCAAATAAGGAAGTGATCTTAGAAAGTCTTGTATAAAAGGGAAATTATTGATGTGGATTACAGATTACTTAACTAACAGAAAAGTGAGTGTCTGGTTTCAAGGTCATGAATCGGAAGAAAAAAGTCTAGGGTTGGGTACCCCACAAGGTGGCGTTCTTAGCCCTATGCTTTTTAATATTCTTATGGACAGAATAGCTAGTTACAAATTTCAGGGCGAGTCCCAAGTATGTATTTATGCTGATGACATTCTGATCTGATGTAAGAATGAGGAAGATATGTCTAGGGTCATTAATCAGCTGCAGTATCTTTGTCTCTCCTTGGGACTGGTCATTAATTAAAATAAAACCAAATCTCAGTGAAGGGCAGTAAATGGAAAAGAATTTTGGCTAAATGGAATAAAATTGCAAAAAGTATCCAGTTACAAATATCTGGGAATGTTTGCGGGTGTAAATAATAATGTTAAGGATCAAATTACTTATGTCAAAAATATATGTACAGCGAGGCTAAAACCTCTGAAAGTTTTGTCAAATAGAGCAAATGGTGTTGGTATACCAGTTTTAAGATCTATGTACGTACTTGAGTACAGTTAGGAGTATCATTGATTATTCAGCTCCAGTTCTAGCTTCTTACTCAGGAAAAGATCTTAGGCTATTAGAGCTTATTCAGAATGAAGCAATGAGGATTGTGCTTGGTTGTCCAAAGACGACAAGAATAGAGATTATGAGGATGGAGCTAAATGTCCCGAGCATAATACAGTACACAGAATTAGGGAGTTGACTGTCATTTCTACTCTAAGGCTTATTAGGCGTGGTGATGGGTATCTGAAGTCTGCTGTTGATAAATTTACTAATGCAATTACTAGTAATTTTAAGATGAATACTTATACTAAAAAACTTTGTCAGATGTTGTGTGAATATAATATTGTAGATTTGTGTGAACCATTGCCAAACAAAGTTTATTTGAAACCTTGGTTCATGGAGAGTGTATCTGTGAGAATTAATAAGCTAGAGTTAAAAAAAAAAGAATGTAATCCTTTTGAGTTACGGCAAATATTCCTTGAGAAAATATCTGAGTACAGTATACATAAATATATATATTATATATATAAGAAATATATATATATATATATATATATATATATATATATATATATATATATATATATATATATATATATATATATATATATATATATATATATATATATATTGTATTGAAACATGTATACACTTAATTTACTAAAGGTGGTCATATGGTTAACTAGTACAGGTTAATACACTTAAAATGTACTCCCCTGGATTCACCCTCGAGATATACCCATCCAAACCTAACCTAATCTGACCTAACCTAACCAAACCTAATTCCGGCCAAATCAGACTTATATTGTTATTACCGATAAAGATACTGAAGGAATTGAATTAATAATCTGAGAATAAAAATATTTGTCTCAGGTAACACGTTATGTGTCTTACCTGTCAGACTCGTTCTAATTTCAGGTTGGCAAATTCCTCCGCCTCGCCACAGCATCATCCTCGCCTCGCCATAACAGTCCCCTGTCTCGCCATAACAGTCCCCATCCTCGCTACAACAGTCCCTTACCTCGCCAAAACAAAATTTCCCGCCTCGCCACAACCATTTCTTTACCTCGACACAACAGAATAACTCGCCTCACCACAACAGTTCCTCGCCTCGCCATTACAGCTCCCTATTTCGCCATAACAGTTCTCTACCTCGCTACAATAGAGTTCCTTGCCTCGCCAAAACAGTCCTTCTCGTATTACCGTGTTTACAAATGCCACACGGACATACAGACCCATCGAGGAACGCACAGACAGATCCACTGACGGAGACACAAACGGAAGCACAGACAGCTGCATAAACGGACGTATAGAGGGACGCAGAGACAGACGCATAGACGGGTGCAGAGACAGAAATACAGACGGAAAACATAATACTTGCATAAGTGTTCCTGCAGGTAATGAGAACATATTGTTACCTTAAGTGAGTTTATAAATAACACACACACACACACACACACACACACTGAAGATCAGTCACTCAGGCTGTTTATCTCACCTGATGATCAAACACTCTAATGCTATTTGGAAGGTTGGATTAGGTTAAGTTGGGTTAGATTAAGTTAGGGTAGTTTAGATTAAGATAGATCAGGCTTTGTTAGGCTAGCTTAGGATATATTATACTTGATTAGGTTAGGTTAGGTTAGGTTAGGTTAGGTTAGGTTAGGATAGATTAGGTTAGGTTAGGTTAGGTTAGGTTCGGTTAGAATGCTTTAATACGAAAATACAATAACAATTTAACTCCTCCATAAAACTGCAGCACAAGACAGACAGACAGACAGACAGACAGACATATAAGATATTCAATAAAAAAACTAACTCAGCCTCATGATCCAAAAAATAATATTAAAACTAAACCAAAACCGATAAATAAAATCACACACATGACAAACAGACGCCACCATGATCTCCTCCTCACTCCCTCCCTCCCCGGTGCCTCAGTTGGTGTTTGGCCGTCGTTGGTAGTGATCGCGCTGTGTACTGACAATATTTTTGTTTATACAGTGAACCCTCGCTTTACGCGGGTTCACTTTATGCATTTCTACATTTACGCGGTACCCTGCCAGAACCAGAATTCCCACTTTACGCTGTGCATCTACTCATATACGCGGGTGAAGTATAATTTTTTTATTTAGCTCATAAAATTCATACAAATTATCAGGCCAGAATATAATTTACATTGCTGGAATTCTTACAATTTGATGATCATTTTGAATATAAGCATCATAGATTTTGCATTAGACATACAAATTTTAGATCTAATGCAAGTATTCTGTTTACTCAGAGCAAATATGTTATCTTTTGTGCAAAATATATGAAGTGTATATTCAAAATATTTCTGGTCTTGCAAGGAATCCAGCAATGTCAATTATATTATCCTAAGTTTAGTCTGAGGTATTATTTATTACTAAAAATGTAAATATACTGTTATAACCCAATCATTTCTCTGGTAGGGAGGGAAGGTGGGGGTGAGGGGTAGGGAGGGAGGGAGGGACCCAGGGAGCAGGTGGGAAGAGGGGGGAGGTGGGGTATTTTGATTGACAGATAGTATTTCGGTAAGTATATTTTGTTTATTTATTGAAGATATTTGTTTTAGCTCATAAAATTCATACAAATTACCGGGCCAGAATATAATTTACATTGCTGGAATTCTTACAATTTGATGATCATTTTGAATATAAACATCATAGATTTTGCATTAGACATACAAATTTTAGATCTACTTTAAGTATTTTGTTTACTCTGAGTAAATATGTTATCTTTTGTGCAAAACATATGACATTTATATTAAAAAATATTCCTGGTCTTACAAGGAATCCAGCAATGTCAATTATATTATCCTAACTTTAGTCTGAGGTATTATTTATTACTAAAAAGGTAAAAATTCTGGTTTCTCCCACACATTTCTCTGGTAGGGAAGGTTGGTGGGGGGAGGGAGGGACCGACCGACCATCTGGCGAGGTTGGAAGAGGGAAGGAGGCAAGGTGGGGTACTTTGATTGACAGATAGTGTCGTGAAGAATATTTTTTTTTTATTAACTGAAGATATTTGTTTTAGCTCATAAAATTCATACAAATTACCCGGCCAGAATATAATTTACATTGCTGGAATTCTTACAATTTGATGATCATTTTGAATATAAACATCATAGATTTTGCATTAGACATACAAATTTTAGATCTACTTTAAGTATTTTGTTTACTCTGAGTAAATATGTTATCTTTTGTGCAAAATATATGACATTTATATTCAAAATATTCCTGGTCCTACAAGGAATCCAGCAATGTCAATTATATTATCCTAACTTTAGTTTGAGGTATTATTTATTACTATACCTTAAAATCTAGTGGTTTTCCCCCAAACATTTTTCAGAGAGGGAAGAGCCAGGAGTGTGAGAAGAGGGGGAGGGAGTTGAGTCCATTATTTGAATGAACATTAACTTTGCGACTGTATTTCTCTATTTCTCTTAAGTATTAATTGTGTGCATGTACCATCATAAAATTAAGATGTTATTTTTACTAGAACATAGGTATTGTGTCGGAAATAGTGGAGTTTGGGGGTCAGCCGGTCTCTATTTCATTTAATCCCATATGTTATGTTGTTCACTTAACGCGTTTCTCGCTTTACGCGGGCCTCTGTGGGTTCAATTGACCGCGTAAAGTGAGGGTTCACTGTAATTCCCTTTAAAATGACTGGCAAGTGTAAAGTGAGAGTTCTGGTGGTGCTAAGAAGAAGAGGAAACTGTCAATTACTTTTGAGATGAAAATGAAAATAATAATACAATATGAAAATGGAAAAACGGTATCAACCATTTCACGCGACCTTGGCTTCTCTCACTCAACCATATCAACATTTTGAAGGACAAAGAACGAATTTGTGAAGTAGTGAAAGGATCAGCACCTATAAAGGGAACTTTAATAACTAATAAAAGACAAGGTTGTCTTGGAGAGGCAGCAAGTGCTGATGTGGGTGCTGCCGAAGCTGTTAAGGAGGAGCTAGATCGTGTCATCGTGGAGGGAAATTATTTGCCTGAGCAAATATTTAATGTGGATGAAACTGGATTATTCTGGAAGCGCATGCCAGAACGGACATACATCCACAAAGAGGCGAAATCCATGCCAGGATTCAAGGCATTCAAGGACCGAATTACACTTCTGTTGGGGGGGGGAATGTAGCTGGTTTCAAGGTAAAACCCTTCATGATCTATCATTCAGAAAACCCCAGAGCTTTTAAACATGTCAGCAAGCACACACTGCCAGTGTTTTATCGCAGGAATAAGAAGACCTGGATGACCCTAGTACTGTTTGAGGATTGGTTCCTGAGTTGTTTCATTCCACGAGCCAAGGAGTATTGTCTGCAACAAGGGGTTGCGTTCAAGATTTTATAAATTTTAGATAATGCTCCGGGACACCCTGCACCCTGATGTTAAGGTAGTCCACCTTCCACCTAACACTTCTGTCAACCAACCCATGGATCAAAGTGCTATTGCTGCTTTTAAAGCGTATTATTTACGTACGACCTTCCCTCAGGCTGTTGCTGCTACTGAAGGTGAGAAACCGCTCAGAGAGTTTTGGAAGGACTACAACATTTTGAAATGTATAAAGAACAGCATGGGATGAGGTTACAGGTCAGTGCATGAATGGAATATGGAAGAAGTCCTGAAAAGATATGTGAACAGTTTCAAAGGATTTAATGAAGATGAAGTAATTTCTGAGATTAGTAACAAGATGGTGGAGTTGGGTAAACAGCTTAAGTTAGAAATTTATAATTTTTTTTTGCTATTATTTATTGGGCACTCCCCTACAGCCTTGTGCAAGGTGAAGCGCAGAAGCGTTTACAGTGCCCAACAGGGAAGCATGCTAAGTTCATGCTTGCCTTTATGTCTCATGAGTTAAGGGCGTAGAAGCCTGAAGAGTCAAGGGCATAGACGCCTGGAGAGTCAATGATTTTATGTCATCAAGTTATTGGAAGCTCCAACAACTTGTCCTTGAATACGAATTCGCAACTTTCGATTTACAGCAGGTACCTACTGTGCTGCTAGGTGAACAGGGACTAATGGGGGCTAGGAAGTATGTCCAAACAACTTCCACCGGCCCGGGAATCGAACCCGTGACATCTCGCTTGCGAAGGCAAGAGCGGTACCACTCTACCACCAGCACCCCCGAAATTGTAGTGTAGCAGAAGAGCTAAGTAACGAGGATCTTATTGAACTGGAGGCACAGAAAATTGCAGAGGAAGAAGAGAGTCAAATGTAGAAGAAGAATCTGCACTCCCAAAAAAGGTTTCAGTGAAACAAATGACAGAGGCATTTGTTACTATTAATAAGGGGGATGAAAATTTTTGAAGAAATGGATCAAAATGTTTAGCGTTTTGCTAAAGTTGAGATTGACCCAAGATGCACTTGCTTGCTTCAGGGAGATTTACAATGAAAAGAAAAGGCAAAATGTGCAGTCTAAATTGGACAAATACTTTAAGAAGTCCCCCACTGCTGCCTCTTCACTCCCTCAAGATGATCCAATACCTTCAACCAACAAGTACATTAACCTATCTGAAGAAAGCAGCATTGATTACCCACCCAGCCCTGTCTCCTGCTCTGCTTCAGCCAATTAATGTAGTCTCCATGTTTAATTAACAAATTATTGAGGCCCCGTGTGCATTCAGCTGACTACATTAAAGGCGAGTGCACAGTAACACTTTATTCATTATTGATTACTTTTACTGAACTGTATTTCATTTTAGATTTTCTATGTATGATAATTATTTAATGTCTTTGCCTCCAGGTGTAGTGTTACTCCCTACCAAACGTTCCTAACTCATGTGGCACCTTGGCACTCTCACGTGGCACTGTAGCACTCTCGGGAACTGAGTGTTAAGGTTGTTTCCTATTGGTTGTTTTAGTCAATATTTGTTTATAAATGATAACAAGAGCTGTCATCAAGGTTTATAATGGGGTGGTGGGGAGGGAGAAGGAGGAGGAGGTGGTGGTGGAGGAGAGGGAGGAGGTGGTGGGGAGGGAGAAGGAAGGAGAGGGAGAGAAGGTGGCAGGGAGGGAGGGAAGTGTAATCCTCCTAACCCAACCTAAGTCTGGTGGACCGAGAAAGACTACCCCAGCGGACGATGAAAGACTCATGGCGACACAGCCTCCCATAACAGTCACCATTAAAAACAGCTTCAAGTTGACGTTTTTGCAGGAACTGTGAGAAGGAGGTTACATGAGGCCGGGATACACCACAGGACTCAGGCAATTAAGGAAAGGTTAGATCGCCATCGTACTACTAGCCTCCAGTTTACCGGCAATACGAGGGTGAAGACAGACTTTTGGGGTCAGGTGATCTTAGATGAGATGACCTTAGCATCCACCACCCAGGGTCCTCTCCACTGTGGCGGCCAAACACCAGGTTATCAACGTCACAACATCAACAAGGTGGCAAGAAGCGAATCATGTGACAGTCAATGTTTGGGGCTTGTTAAACACAGACAGCATCATGGGTGAACTAACTCAGATTAAAGGAAGATTTAGCTCTGAAAAGTATTTGGATATTTTGGAATGTGGTGATCTCAGTCACTGTCTATGCTTTACTATATCCAGAGTTAATAATATTCAAGGAGGTGTGAATAATGATATCCTATTCCTCTTAATTATGGTCTATAAGGATATAATATGTATTTGTATTTATAAATTCCTGATTATAACTACAGTATGTAAAGTACTTGAGAGTATTATCAGAGATGCTGCGATGGAACATCTAATACGAAACAACCTTGTAAAGGATTGCCATCACGGTTTTATGCAGGGGCGCTCCTGCTTAACACAATTGCTCAAGGTATTGGATATTTGGACCCATATTCTGGAACAGGCTGGTAATATAGACAATATTTACATAGATTTTGCCAAGGCTTTCGACAGTGTACCCCACGAAAGGCTAACAATCAAACTGGAAGGGTACGGAATTCGGGGAAATGTCCTAGCGTGGATAGAAGATTTTCTACATGACCCCAAGCAGTGTATTGGGCCTGTTGTTGTTTGTTTCATAAATGACATGCCTGACGTTGTACACTCCTCCATAAGCAATTAAAATTCTCCAATAAGTATGAGTGTACAAAACACAGTATCACAGACCTGACATTGCAGCACAAAATAAGTTGAAAGAGTCTATTTGTTTTCACAAGAAAAGAAAAGAAAAAATCATAAATGTTTGAATATGAAAAAATATTTAATTTTCTCCATTTAGTGCAAAAAATAGTTAACAGAGAGGGAAGGTGAGAGACAAGGTGAGAGAGAGAGAGAAGGTTAGAGAGGTGAGAGAGAGAGAGAGGTGAGAGAGAAGCGTTCTCTAAGTTACATAAATTGGCTTTTAAATTCCTTTTTTATTGTTTAATTTTATCTTTTATTTAGATTTTATTTGCATTAAGAAATTAAAAATACTCTATTTTATGATATTTTAAACCTTTTATATTTTTGGATCACCTGAAGAGTTTCCACCAAGACGTGTGGAATGCTATCATTATTCTTCACTACACCACAGTCATCATTGTACTCTAATTGGAATTTGTTTTTTTCAAGTAAAACAATTTAAAAAATAATATTCGTGTGAATATAATCAAATAAATCAGTACTTGTTCCATAAAATGTAATAAAGAACAAAGAAAACAATTAAACAAAAACAAAATTTTATTAATGTTTTACAATTTATTATATTTGGGTTGACGCGACTGATCAGCAATTGTATCAGTAATGGTCGTGGAACCGCGGTGCCTGACGACTGCGGCATCGTAGCTCTGAGCAGTTGTGACAGAGGCCTTGGAATCGCCGCTCTTCATAGAACCGCTCGTCACGGCGCTTGTGGAACCGCTGCTCCTCGTGGCGCCTGTGGAACTGTTGCTCCTCGTGGCGCCTGTGGAACTGTTGCTCCTCGTGGCGGCTGTGGTCCTCATGCCTGTGGTCCTCGTGGCGCCTGTGAGGTTCCCGGCAGGGTGTAGCTGGTGGTAGCATGTGGGTTATGGTCTGTGGTCTGGAGGACACCATCTCCAAATTAACAGAGATGATGAACTGATCAGGGACCCAAATCACAGCCTTAGGTGGGTACTCCTCAGCGTCCATGGTGGGGTCGTATTCAAGGATCACCCTGGGGTTAAGCCACTCCAGGTGATTATTGGGTATGAACACCAATAAGGCATCTTGACCCTTACCTTCAACAACTGCAAAGCGCATGATGGTGATGGTTGGTTTCTTTGTAATGTCTGGTGAGGTCAATTTCAAAATTCCGGACTTGGTTCAGTTTTAAACTAATATGGTTGGAATTTTACAATATTTGAATTAATATTGAGGACATGAAGTACTAGTGTAGTGAAGATGTACTAGTGTAGTGAAGATGTACGAGTGTAGTGAAGATGTACTAGTGTAGTGAACATGTACTAGTGCAGTGAAGATGTACTAGTGTAGTGAACATGTACTAGTGTTGTAGTGAAGATGTACTAGTGTTGTAGTGAAGATGTACTAGTGTAGTGAACATATACTAGTGTAGTGAAGATGTACTAGTGTTGTAGTGAAGATGTACGAGTGTAGTGAAGATGTACTAGTGTTGTAGTGAACATGTACTAGTGTAGTGAAGATGTACTAGTGTAGTGAACATGTACTAGTGTTGTAGTGAAGATGTACGAGTGTAGTGAAGATGTACTAGTGGAGTGAAGATGTACTAGTGCAGTGAACATGTACTAGTGTTGTAGTGAAGATGTACGAGTGTAGTGAAGATGTACTAGTGTAGTGAACATGTACTAGTGTAGTAAAGATGTACTAGTGTTGTAGTGAAGATGTACGAGTGTAGTGAAGATGTACTAGTGTTGTAGTGAACATGTACTAGTGTAGTGAAGATGTACTAGTGTTGTAGTGAAGATGTACGAGTATAGTGAAGATGTACTAGTGTTGTAGTGAAGATGTACGAGTGTAGTGAAGATGTACTAGTGTAGTGAACATGTACTAGTGAAGTGAAGATGTACTAGTGTTGTAGTGAAGATGTACGAGTGTAGTGAAGATGTACTAGTGTTGTAGTGAACATGTACTAGTGTAGTGAACATGTACTAGTGTAGTGAAGATGTACTAGTGTTGTAGTGAACATGAAATAGTGTAGTGAAGATGTATTAGTGTAGTGAAGATGTA
>NW_024745819.1:0-11837 GCF_018991925.1 Homarus americanus
GTGTGTGTCCTCTGACAAAATAGATGTGGTATTATTGCCAGTATTTAGCTAGAGGCAAATAAAAGTTACCAAGTGACTAACAGTTGTATGGAGTCTCCTGTCAGGGGTTGGAGATCGGGTAAGAGAGGAGACCAAGGAGGAGACTGAGATAGGAGGAGACTGAGATAGGGAGAGACTGAGATAGGGAGGAGACTGAGATAGGAGGAGACTGAGATAGGGAGGAGACTGAGATAGGAGACCGAGATATGGGAGACCAAGGAGGAGACTGAGATAGGAGGAGACTGAGATAGGAGGAGACTGAGATAGGAGGAGACTGAGATATAGGGAGGAGACTGAGATAGGGAGAAGACTGAGATAGGAGGAGACCGAGATATGGATGAGACTAGGAGGAGACTGAGAGGGAGGAGACTAAGGAGGAGACTAGGGAGGAGACATGGGATAGGAGACTGAGATAGGGAGAAGACTGAGATAGGGAGGAGACCAGATATGGAGGACTAAGACGTAAATAGAAGACGATAACGAAAGACAATAAAGAGAAGACATTAAAGAGAAGACGGTAACGAGAAGACAGTAAAAAGACGGTAAAGAGAAGACGATGACGAGAAGGCGGTAACGATAAGGAGGTAACAAGAAGACGGTAACGAGAAGACAGCAACAAGACGGTAAAGAGAAGACGATAACGAGAAGGCGGTACCGATAAGGCGGCAACAAGAAGACGGTAACGAACAGACGGTAACAAGAAGCCGATAATGAGTAAAATCATTAATAAACACATTAACACATTACAGCCGGGGCAGAAAAGTGGGCTCTTCAATCACTTGAGTGCTATCACTTAACCCACCGAGTACAATCACTTAACCCACCCGAGTACAATCACTTAACCCACTGAGAACGATCACTTAACCAACTGAATACAATCATTTAACTCACCGAGTACGATCCATTAACCCACTGAGTACAATCAATTAAACCACTAAGTACAATCACTTACCCCACTGAGTAACAATCATTTAACCCACTGAGTACAATCACTTACACCAATGAGTACAATCACTTAACCCACTGAGTACAGAGGAACAGAATATCGTATGTAAGAGATTAAGATATCCTGCTAAGTCATCATACTCAAGGGGGTTATATCATCGTACTCAAGTGATTAAGTTATCGTACTCTAGGGGGTTAAATCTCCGTACTAAAAGGGTTAAATCATCGTATTCAAGGGGGTTAAATCATCGTACTCAAGGGGGTTATATCATCGTACTCAAGGGGGTTATATCATCGTACTCAAGTGATTAAGTTATCGTACTCTAGGGGGTTAAATCTCCGTACTAAAAGGGTTAAATCATCGTATTCAAGGGGGTTAAATCATCGTACTCAAGGGGGTTATATCATCGTACTCAAAGGGTTAAATCGTCGTACTCAAAGGGTTAAACAGAGATAAGACCTCCATACAGGTGATGGTGGAAGTCATGAGGTGAGAGAGAGAGAGAGAGAGAGAGAGAGAGAGAGAGAGAGAGAGAGAGAGAGAGAGACGGGGAAGTGAAGAGGTGGCAGGTAATGCTAAAAATGAATGGGTATTTTAATACTACACAGGAGAGGGACTAAAGTGAAATAGGTGTGCAGGGAGATGAGGAGAAAAGAATGTGGTTAAAAAATGGGGTATGGGTAAGATGGAATAATGGGTTTAAAAGACTGTGAGTTATCAAAGTAAGAGTGGCCTGGGGGAGGGGGAGGGAGACGGTAATGTGATTTAGGAGTGATAGAACGAATGATATTTTTAAGGGAGTCGAGTTGAAATAGAAGAGAGTAATGGACATGAATTAAAGGGATTAAGTAGGGGTTTAAAATGAGCTAAGAAAATTTTAATGGAGACCTGAGGGATTTATTGAGATGGGTGGGATTTATTGGGATTGATGGGATTTATTGGGATTGATGGGATTTATTGGGATCGGGTGGGATTTATTGGGACGGGTAGGATATAAGGTAGACAGGTGGAATTTATTGGGATCGAATGGAATTTATTGGGACGGGTGGGATTTATTGAGACGGGTGGTGTATAATAGGATTTATATAAAAGCAATGTAAGGGGTGTAAGTGATTTATAATGGGGAATATAAATATATTAAAGGACAGAACAGGAGTTAAAGTAATCTAATGGAAGGAGAGGAATGATGACGTTTACATATAAGGGGTAGGAAGAAGTCTTATATAAGGGTGTGTGTTTATTAAGGGGTGGAATGTTATTTATATATGGGGGGGAGATACTATAAAGGGGGAATAATGACTTTTTATACGAGGGGAAGGATATAAAAGGGGAGGATAATTATATAACGAGAGGGGAGGGGGGTCCTAAGGATACCATTATAAAGATGTGTTTATCTATTGATTAAAGGACCATAAAGTTTAATGTCAACACGGAGTTAATCCTATATGAAGAATGAAAGACGATTAGAGACTGTTATTCGTCCTACGCATTTTTCACCTCCTACCTAACTTAACTTAACCTAACCTAACCTAACCAAACCTAACCCTAACATAACGTGAACACTCGCTAAGGTAATATAGGAAGGCTGACGCAATCGCCAAGGAAGTCGAGAAAGTCTCTCTCTCTCTCTCTCTCCTTCACTCAGGCAAATTTACCCAGAAAAACCACTGATCATTTTAATTTTATCTTCTTACTCTTCTTTCTTTCCTTCCTTCACTTACGAAAGAAACCCAAAACAAAAAAACACGAGAGGACTGTAGAAGGAGCAGCAGGATTCACCACCGTGTTCTCCATTACCCAGCATTTAGGCGAGAACTAAATTTAGTGTTGTATCCCGCCGGGTTCAGTACCTGCATTAGCATTTTACCGGTGCAAGCTAAACGGGCTTGGGCGTGTTTAATGCCCATAAAATCCGGCGGCATACACTCCCTCCGGCATATTGAAATCGTTTTGAATACAGGGAAAGAACATCCTGCTGGCGGAGGGGAGCAGAGAGGCCTTAAAACACTGGAGTGTGAGATTTGAAACACAGCGGGAATACGAGAGAGAGAGAGAGAGAGAGAGAGAGAGAGAGAGAGAGACCTTCACACACACCAATACAAGGTACACCCACCCTGATAAAGACACAAATTAAGGAGAAAGAAACACTTAAAATAAAACCTCACGATTCACGCTCAGATGACCAGCCCGGCAACACGCGACAACAGTGAAGAGTTTAACACATAGCACAAGAGAGACTCCAGGTAAAACTTGTCAGAAGTTAGTTAGTTGAGGAGGAGGGGTGGGCTGAAGGGGGAGGGGTGGGCTGAGGGGAGGTGGGGCTGAGGGGAGGTGGGCTGAGGGGGGAGGGGGTGGGGCTTAGGGGGCGTAGGGGGCTGAGGGGGAGGGAGGTGGATAGATTGGGGAAGGAGGGGAGGGACGATGGGAGGGCTTATCGTCTCTGAATGCCTTCAGAACCACTGCCAAGAACAACTGAAGTGACCCACAGAAAATGTTACAGGTGAATTTCGACGATGGTGCAGGTGTGTGTGTGTGTGTGTGTGTGTGTGTGTGTTGTGATGTGTGTGTGTGTGTGTGTGTGTGTGTGTTGTGTGTGTGTGTGTGTGTGTGTGTGTGTGTGTGTGTGTGTGTGTTGTGTTGTGATGTGGTGTGCTTGTGTGTGTGTGTGTACAGATGGGTGTGCTGTGTGTGTTGTGGTGTGCTGTGTGTGTGTGTGTGTTGTGGTGTGCTGTGTGTGTGCGTGTTGTGGTGTGCTGTGCGTGTGCATGTGTTTTGTGATGGTGGGTAGTGAAGGAGGGAGCTTTCCGGGACAATGTTGTTGTAATCTTGAGTGTGACGGTGTGTGACTTGTTGTGGTTGGCACGGGTCGACCCCTTCTACAAGGCTTTGTGTTTGTTGGCTCGTGTGTGTGTGTGTGTGTGTGTCAGTCTGGTCTTCACAAACACACTTTAGGAAAGAATTAATCATATACAGACACTAAAAGACACAACGGAAAGCGAATGAAAACAATATTCAATAGACAAATATGAACGCAACCCCAAAGTAAAGATATAACTATGAATTATCAACAGAGTGTCGTGCCCGGGAGGACGGCTGCGTTGTTGAGTCAGTGGATGATTTGAACAAGAGAGGATAGGCGGGCGCTTGGATACACTGAGAATAGGATATAGGAAACGGATGGAGAGGCACTTAAAAGGATAGACAGATGACTGAAGGAGGACTGAATAATTTATATGATATGATGGATAGGTGAGCGAGTGAACGATGAGGTATTATGCAGGGGGAGGAGATAGAAAAACGTGGAGAGTTTGGTTGGTGAAAATTATATTTGTTAGTAAAGAGGTATTGTAACGTTATGTTTTTAGGGGGATGGGTGGGTGGGTGAGGCAGGAGGAGGGTGTAATGGCCGTGGTAGTTTTGAGATGGCAGTGGTGTTAATGGTGGTTGTGGTAGTGGTGATGGTGGTAGTGGTACTGGTTTTAGTAGCACTAGTGGTAGTGGTGGCTAGTAAAGCAAGGATTGTTGTCCAGGTGTTAGTGGTTGTTTCAGTAATAGTGGCAGCTGTGGTACTGGTTGAGATATGGCTGATCACCAGGGGTTGTTGTAGAGGCGTTGTGTTATTACTGTATAAATGGTAGTTGTTGGGTGTACAGTACAGGTGATGTGTTGCTCCTGAAGTATTGTTTATATATAGACTTGCTTGTAATATTGATAAATCACAAAATCGGGTCCTAAAACCGGATACCAGGTAGGTTTCAGTACAGGTAACAATGGTAAAAATAATTAGTGTTGAGGCGTCAAAGTGATCACTGACAAACTAGTTTGTACCCGACGATAAGAATAAACTGTCGTAAAGTAGCGGCTGTAGGAATCTGTGCTCCGGTGTGAGTCTTATTTACGAGGAGAACCTCCCACATCACTCCTCTCTCTATTAACACGACAGACAGTTACCTGCAGAAAACTAAGTCGACAGATGAAACTATTTAAATATTGAAAGGAGATTATATATATATATATATATATATATATATATATATATATATATATATATATATATATATATATATATATATATGTGTGTGTGTGTGTATATATGCAAATAAATCACTGTGGGTGCGCGTGATCCGGGTATATGTTGGTAACCACAAGGAAAGAAGAAAACACGAAGTTCCCAATCGCTTTCGTGTAATTCACATCTTCAGGGGTGATTACAGACTAAGGAGAAGTTCAAAACAAGGTATATATATATATATATATATATATATATATATATATATATATATATATATATATATATATATATATATATATATATATATATATATATATATATATATAAATATATATATATATATATATATATATACATATATATATATATATATATATATATATATATATATATATATATATATATATAAATATGACATCCATCATCACTACATATACCATCCATCATCATAAATACAACACATCATCATCACTCATATAACATCATCATCTAGTACATATAACACCACACATCATCACTACATATAATGACATTCATCATCACTTCATATAACACCATCCATCATCACTACATATAACACCAATCATCACTACATATAACACCATCCATCATCAATACATATAACACCACCCATCATCACTACATATAATGACATCCATCATCACTACATATAACACCATCCATCTACAGATCTCAAGTAGTTTCCGAGATTCTCGTGCGGACACACATACACACAAACACATACAGACATACTTCTTTGTTTATATATATAGATTCAAGTTTATAAGGCGAATGGCGTCAGTAGCAGGCGTGAGGTGCACCAGTAGTGCTCCACACAAACTAAATTACCATAAATGAGACGCTCCTGGTGACAAGCTTCTCCTATCACCTGGCGGCGTCTGCCAGACCCCTCTCCCCACCCCCCCACGCGCACACACACGCGCGCGCGCGCAGGGTTTCCTACTTCTTTCCTTTTTATAGACTTTCCTGTAACCCTTGAGACACCTGTGTGTAACCCTTGAGACATTTGCGTGTAACTCTTGAGAACACTTGTGTGTAACTCTTGACAACACCTGTGTGTAACCCTTGAGAACACCTGTGTGTGACCCTTGAGAACACATGTTACTCACCCTTAGTGTACGCACATGTTTGTAACACCTTTATAATAATGTGCTTGTATGCTTGCATTGTCTTAGAACACGTACTTGTAACCCTTCAGAATATACATACAAGTTTCTTACTCTTTGGAACACAGGGTTTGCAGTGTTACCAGAACATGTCATATCAAACAGCTTTTCTTCCCTCCACTTGTAATACAGACGGACCTCAAATACATAGATAAATACTAAATAAAGATATCTGATGTTTGTAGCCCATCGTATATACCCTCCTCTTCCCTTCCCCAATACCCTCCTCTTCCTTCTCCGTGTTGTATTGCCTGTCAGACCTTTAAACACAAGGGGAGAGGTAAACAAAATATCTGACGTTTGCACTCCTTAGTAAATAACACATTCAAAGCACTAATATATAAACACATTACATCCCTGTCTTTAAATAGTTTTCTCGTAACTTTACACACGCAGCGGAGGACACCCAATGGTCTATCAATTCTGTGTTGATGTATAAACTCTCTCTAACTCTTGACTCGCGGCGACCGGGGAGTAGGTGAAACCGCGCCAAGAGAGGATAATGGCATTGTAATTGACTGACGTCGTTCACTAATTTCCTGCTCGGCTGTGGCTCATCAAAGGATTGCATCAAAGTTTACCGTGAGAGGTTAGCGTGTGTGAGGAGAGAGGCCTAGGAATAAATTTTTATCTAGACTTAATTCGCATTAACTGTTGGGAGATTCACGCTTTCCTCCAACCCAGATCTGATCCCTTTTTATGGGAAGACTATTTTTGGGTTAGGTTGGGTCAGAGTTCGTGAGTCAGTAAGCAATAATATTTCTCACAGTGTTTGGGAAGTTATATGAACAAAATAAATCAGGTTTGGGAACGTCATATCTAGTATTAAGAATATCCTGTATATGTGTGTTTGTTAATCATTCAAAATGCGCATAAACACGTAATAAATGTAATCCTCGCAATGGTGTTTGAAAAATCCACCGAATAGGATTCAGTAAAGCCCACAAGGTTGGAAACGATATGTTAATGAACGACTACAGTACACGTCAGCTTGAACTAGGTATACAAGTTAAATTTTTATCTGAATATTCCTCGCGGTCTTTCATATATCACAAATACAACTTCTGCTGAAAACCATTTACAAAAGAAACGTGTGCAGTAAACACAATGAGTTAACTCAAAACAATGTATCACCACACGGGTTGACTCTCCATCCCACGAACTAACCTTTACAACTATCATTTGACTATCCCAGCTAGTCTGTGCAATAAGGAACAACTTTCCTCTTATAGTTTTATTTTTAAAGCCTTATCACTCATATTGGTATTATTTATATTGGGTTTATTTTATATTTATATATCTATTTATCATTAATGTCAAGCGAAATTACGTCTAGGAATCTTTTCACCAATTACCTCCATTGTTACAAGACCACTATGCATGAGTTTGCTCTAGTATTACGACACTACCACATGTACGTAAATGTCACCATAGGGGGTAAAGGAACTGAAGCAACTTTACAAGATAAAGAGATAAATGTTTTTTAAATCTTCTCTCTCCACAAAGAATATTACCAATAATGAAATATCTGGCTAACACGACACCTCGCCCCACACACGCCAAACCTTATACAACATCCTTCGTGACTTCCTTTTAATCTAATTCTTCCTGTCTTGGGACATTGATTACCTTTATTGTGATCCCTTGTGGGCGTCTTAGTGGGAGATCCCTTAAAGCTTACCCAGCTTGGGACCTCCTCAAACTCTTAAGGGACCCTTACACTTAGAAACTCCTTAGAGCCCCTACACTGAGACCCTTGAGAATCCCTAACACTTGGAACCTTATTAGAACCCGCAACACTTAGGCTACCCTTAGGTGGTCCTCCTCACACTTTGGAACAATTCAATAAGTTCCTTCACACTTGTAACCCATTTAGGACCTCATACTGGGACCACCTTCAGGACCCCTCATACTTGAGACCACCTTCAGGACCCCCTCTTACTTGGAACAACCTTCAGGACCCCTCATACTATGGGCTGCTTCAGGACCTCCATCAACTCCCTACACTGGAGAGCCAGTCACGTCTCCAGGGGTGGTCGTGACCCAGATGTAACAAGGCGCTCACCTCCTTCCACACCCTCTGTGTTTATCATATTGTCTCGACAAGGAGCAGCCGAACCATGCCTCCCCATCACTTTGTGTGTGTGTACGCCGCCCAATTTTCGTACTTATCCCAATTTTCTTCTTTCCTTGCCGATCTATCATTCCTCCTTTTGTAGTCAATCCTCCTCCCTTGTCACTTTATCTATCTCCTCAGACTGACAGCAAGAAACACGAAGGGCAGGAGGAGGAGGAGGCATCGGGACACGGAAGAGCTCCTTTCAGTGTGAGAATTATGACCGCAGAGGTGTGTCGTATAGTGCAGAGAGTCTTGCACACTCTTCCAGCCTCCTGATGCCTGCCAGTACTAGATTTCACACACACTCCTGCTCTTCCATATTCTCCTTATCCTCTTACACGACTGCCTGTCTATGTGTGTGTTTGTGTACTTCATTTTGTGTGGATCCTTCTTTCCTTTAGACATTTACTATGTCTTGTCTCCGTGTTGTATCCCCACAATGTATCGTGTTGGGTGATTTGGTCATATTACTGGATCAACGTCTCAATCTTTTTTTTACCAGTTTAGCCTTTTTAGTGTATGTTCGCCTCTGTATTTAAGGATTTTTTTACATTCAAGTCAGATTTACTTGATAATCCGGTTAATCCGTTTAAAGAGAATAAATGCCTGAAATAATGGCTCATCTTGTAGTAAATCCGACTGCCGAAAACCACAGCTGGTGATGTTAACTTCATAAAAGAACAAATATTAATATCACATGAATTATTTAGTTTAATCTGGAAAGTAATTTTTCTTACTTATTTTATTCAAAGACCAGATAGGGGAGCATGTGTGTATATGTATCATAATAGATTTTTTTCCTACGTAGCGTATCCTATCCTAACGTGACCAATAATACCGTGACCTATCCTATAATTATACCGTGACCTATCCTATAATCATACCGTGACCTATCCTATAATTATACCGTGACCTATCCTATAATAATACCGTGACCTAACCTATAATCATATCGTGACCTATCCTATAATTATACCGTGACCTATCCTATAATAATACCGTGACTAACCTATAATCATATCGTTGACCTATCCTATATTATAATGTGACCTATCTGATGTCTATAATAATACCAATTTCTATAAATATAAGTGACCTATCCTATAATTATACCGTGACCTATCCTATAATAATACCGTGACCTAACCTATAATCATATCGTGACCTATCCATTATCTATAATAATACATATCCTATAATTATACCGTGACCTATCTCATGATTATACCGTGACCTATCCTATAATAATACCGTGACCTATCTCATATATGACCTATCCTATAATCATGCCGTGACCTATCCTATAATTATACCCGTGACCTATCTTAAAATTATTCTGCATGACTATCCTATAATAATACCGTGACCTATCCTATAATAATACCGTGACCTATCCTAATCTGCTATCTATAATTATACCGCCTTTCTCTATAATAATACCGTGAGCTATCCTATAATCATACCGTGACCTATCCTATAGTTATACCGTGACCTATCTTATAATTATACCGTATCCTATAATCACCTGTGACCTATCCTATAATTATACCGTGGCCTATCCTATAATAATACCGTGACCTATCCTATAATCATACCATGACCTATCCTATAATCATGCCGTTGACCTATCTCTTGCATAATTGTAAGTGACCTATCCTATAATTATACGTGACCTATCTATTATGCCGTGACCTATCTATAATCATACCGTGACCTATCTTATAATTATACGTGACCTATCCTATAATCATACAGGACTATCCTAAAATAATACCGTGACCTATCCTATCATCTTTGTCCTATAATCATGACGTAACCTATCCTATCATCTTGCCGCGACCTATCCTATAATCATAAAACCTCTATATCATCTTATCATCTTGCCGTGACCTATCCTATAATCATACCGTGACCTATCCTATAATCATACCATGACCTATCCTATAATCGCGTGACCTATCCTATCATCTTTCCGTGACCTATCCTATAATAATACCGTGACCTATCCTATAATAATACCGTGACCTATCCTATAATAATACCGTGACCTAACCTATTATCATATCTGACCTATCCTATAATAATACCGTGACCTATCCTATAATAATACCGTGACCTATCCTATAATAATACCCTGACCTATCCTATAATAATACCGTGACCCAAACCTATAATCATATCGTGACCTATCCTATAATCATACCGTGACTAACTAACCTAACTTAACCTATTTTAACAAAACTCTCGTTGGTTTTGTCGAGTAGTCTACCCAAATCGTTAAGTTCAGTAGTAACTTCGAAGGAACGGACATAGTCACAGTACGCAGAAAACACTCGACACCGTAACTCACTGATTACAGAACCAGGATCAAAACCTAACCTAACCTAACCTACCCTTAACATAACCCAACACATAATATATCTAACCTATCCTAACATACCTAACCTATCCTAACGTATCCTAACACCTTAACATACCTAACCTACCCTAAAACATCTAACTACCCTTAAACTACCCTTAACATATCCTAACCTACTCTTAACATATCCTAACCTACCCTTAACATATCTAACCTACCTTAACATATCTAACCTACCCTTAACATATCCTAACCTACTCTTAACATATCTAACCTACCCTTAACATATCCTAACCTACCTCTAACCTACTCTTAACATATAATCCTTAACATAATGTAACCTACTCTTAACATATCCTAACCTACCCAACATCATCCCTATCATAACATATCCTAACCTACACCCATCTACGGTTCGATTCTGGATTTTACTTCCGCCTCATAATTCGACAAGGAAAAATGATCGTGGAAGAAGACGAGAGTTGTCCCAGCAATGAAATAACTAAGAACAAACGAGAAGACAAGACAGAACAACCCAGATTGATATAGTAAAAGAACACTTACAAGAACAAGGTAATATGAATCAGATGAGTGTGCGTTGAGAAAAAAATGGTCCTTCAATTGTGGATGAACCATCCTCTTTCTCCTCCCTCTTAAAACAAAGACTACAGTCAGTAGGAAGAAACGCTTCCTCCACCTCTTTAAACTCACCCATGGGAGTTACTTTGACAGGGTTGGGGTTGACATATCAACAACACGGGAGAAGAATAGCTCCTTCTCGTGGCAGGGGGTGGGGGTCTATAGCTGACAGGGCATGATACAACAACAACTAACAACAACAACAACAACAACGAACAACAACAGTAACTATAAGAGTCTTCAGGAAAACCTGCCACACCTGTACAGTATATAAGCATCATCAGATATATTTATCAGTATACTGAATTGAAGAAAGCCATTGCTCAAATATGCATCCTTCATCATGCAGACTGGAAATTCCATGTCTATTATGTTTACTGAAAAGCTGCAATACTTTTCAGAGGCGTAAGGTGCTCTCGGTGATGTAAGGGCAGTTTGTAGGAACGGAATCAATACAGGTACATTAAGTTTTATTTTTGTTGACATGAAATATTTGTGTTTGTCTGATATATGTGAACTAGTGTGCGCGTGCGTGA
>NW_024745820.1:0-14075 GCF_018991925.1 Homarus americanus
CTCGATCATGGGACCTTGTTATACTCGATCAGGGGATTCTTGTTATATTCCGATCAGCGGACTTTTGGTATACCTGATCAGCCTTTGATATACCCGCACATCAGGGAACTTTGCTATACCATCAGGGACATTGTTTTCTATGAGGGGGCTTGTTATACCCGATCAGGGAACTTTGTTATACTCGTGAGGGACTTCGTTATACCCGACCAGGGACTTTGTTATACTCGATGAGGGCCTTTCTAAACTCGATGAAAGGCCTTTGTTATACTCGACCAGGGACTTTTGTTATACTCTGACCAGGGGAGCTTGTTATACTCTCACTCAAAGGACTTTGTTATACTCGATCAGGGCCTTGTTAAACCCGATCAGGGACTTTGTTAAATCCCGATCAGGGGCCTTATACTCGACCTGGGGGACTTTGTTATACTCGATCAGGGGACTTTGTTATACCCGGAGAGGGCTCTTTGAACATCCGAGAAGGGCCTCTGTTATACTCGATGAGGCCTTTCTTAAACTCGATGAGAGGCCTTTGTTATACTCGACCAGGGACTTTGTTATACTCGACCAGGGAGTTTGTTATTCTCGAATTAAAGGACTTTTGTTATACCGATCAGGGCCTTGTTAAACTCTGATCAGGGAATTTGTTAAACTCGATCAGGGCCTTGTTATACTCGACCAGGGGACTTGTTATACTCGATCAGGGACTTTGTTATACCGACCAGGGTTCTTGTTATACCTCGACCAGGGAGCTTTGTTATACTCGACCAGGGGAATTTGTTATACCGATGAGGGCCTTTGTTAAACTCGATGAGGGGCCTTGTTATACTCGACCAGGGACTTTGTTATACCTGATCAGGGTCTTGTTAAACTCCGATCATGGGCCTTGTTATACCTCGATCAGGGGACTTTGTTATACCTGATCAGCGGACTTTTGTTATACTCGATCAGGGCCTTTATATACTTGATCAGGACTTGCTATACTCGATCAGGGACATTGTTATACTCTATGAGGGGGCCTATATACTCGATCAGGAACTTTGTTATACTTGGTGAGGGACTTTGTTATACTCGACCAGGGGACTTGTTATACTGGCGAGGGGCCTTTTCTAAACTCGATGAAAGGCCTTTGTTATACTCTCGACCAGGGACTTTGTTATACTCGACCAGGGAGTTTGTTATACTCGACTAAAGGACTTTGTTATACTCGATCAGGGCCTTTTGTTAAACTCGATCAGGGACTTTGTTATACCGATCAGGGTCCTTGTTATACTCGACCAGGGACTTTTGTTATACTCGATCAGGGACTTTTGGTTATACCTTTGACCAGGTTCTTTGTTATACTCGACCAGGGGAGTTTGTTATACCCAATCAGGGACTTTGTTATACTCGATGAGGGCCTTTCTTAAACTCGATGAAGGGCCTTGTTATACTCGATGAGGGGCTTTTTCTTATACTCGATGAGAGGCCTTGTTATACTCGACCAGGGACTTTGTTATACTCGACCAGGGGAGTTTGTTATACTCGACTAAAGTACTTTGTTATACTCGGATCAGGGGCCTTTGTTAAACTCTGGATCAGGGGACTTTGTTAAACCCGGATCAGGGCCTTGTTATACTCGGACAAGACTTTGTTATACTGATCAGGGACTTTGTTATACACGATCAGGGACATTGTTATACTCTCTATGAGGGGGCTTTGTTATACCGATCAGAACTTTGTTATACTCGGTGAGGGACTTCGTTATACTCGACCAGGGACTTTGTTATACTCGATTTGTTATACCTTTGACCAGGTGACTTTATATACTCGATGAGGGCCCTCTTGTTAAACCCATTGAGTAACCCCGGTTATACTCCGATCAGGGACTTGTTATACTCCAACCAGGGTTCTTTGTTATACTTGACCAGGGGGACCTTTGTTATACTTCCGATCAGGGACTTTGTTATAATCGACCAGGGGAGTTTGTTATACCGACCAGGGACTTTGCTATACCCGATCAGGGCCTTTGTTAAAACTCTGACAGGGCCTTGTTATACTCGATGAGGGCCTTTGTTATACCTGATCAGGGGACTTTGTTATACCTAACCAGGGTTCTTGTTATACTTGACCAGGAGTTTGTTATTCCTCGACTTTGCTTACATCACTCAATGAGGGCCTTATTAAACCTTTCGATGAGGGGCCTTTTGTTATACTCTCGACCAGGGACTTTGTTATACCCGATCAGGGGCCTTTGTTAAACTCGATGAGGGCCTTGTTATACCTGATCAGGGGCCTTTTGTTATACTCGATCAGGGGACTTGTTTATAGCCTAACTAGGGTTCTTGTTATACTTGACCAGGAGTCGGTTATACTCCAACCAGGTGACTTTGTTATACTCCGCGATGAGGGGCCTTGTTAAACCTGATGAGGGACCTGTTATACCCGACCAGGGGACTTTCTCTTACACTCCAGATCAGGGCCTTTTGTTAAAACTCCCGATCAGGGCCATGAAGTACCTCGATCAGGGACTTTGTTATACTCGATCAGGGATCTTGTATACCTGGACCAGGTGAGTTTGTTATACTCGACCAGGGGACTTTGTTGTACCAATGAGGGGCCTTTAGCAACCTGATGAGGGGTCCTTGTTTACTCGACCAGGGACTTTACATACCGGGATCAGGGCCTTGTTAAACTCGACTGAAATTTGTTATACCTTTATCAGGGACTTTGTTATACTCGATCAGGGGACATTGTTATACTCGATCAGCGGACTTTTTGTTTTACCCGATCAGGGACGTTGTTATACTCATCAGCCTTTGCTATACTCGATCACGGACCTTGTTATACTCCATGAGGGGACTTTTGTTATACTCGACCGGGGTTCTTTGTTATACTCGATCAGGGGATTCTGCTGTACCGGATCGCCGGACTTTGGTTATACCCGATCAGGGCCTTTGTTATACCCGACTGTGGCGACTTCTATACTCCGGATCAGGGACATTGTTATACTCTATGAGGGGGCTTTGTTATACTCTGCTCAGGGACCTTTGTTTTACTTGGATCAGGAGACTTTGTTATACTCGATGACGGGCCTTGTTAAACTCTATGAGGGACCTTTTGTTATACTCGACCAGGGACTTTTTATAATCGTTCAGGGACTTTGCTATACTCGGGATCAGGGACTTTTGTGATACTCGATCAGGGGACTTTGTTATAATCACCAGGGGAGTTTGTTATACTCAACCAGGGACTTTGCTATACTCGATCAGGGCCTTGTTAAACTTCTGATCAGGGGCCTTTTGTTATACTCGATCAGGGACTTTTGTTATACTCTCGATCAGGGACTTTTGTTATACTCGATCAGCGGACTTTGTTATACTCGATCATGAGACTTTGTTTACTCGATGAGGGCCTTTGTTATACTTGATCAGCCTTCGTTATACTCGATCATCAGACTTGTTATACACAACCAGGGTTCTTGTTGTACTTGACCAGGGAGCTTTTTATACTCGTAATTGCGGTGACTTTGTTATACTCGGCGAGGGGCCTTTGTTAAACTCGATGAGGGACCTTGTTATACTCGACCAGGGACTTTCTTACACCGATCAGGGCCTTGTTAAACCTTTTACCAGGGGCGAGCCAGTTATACCGATCAGGGATTCTCATATACTCGATCAGCGGATTTTGTTATACTCGATCAGGAGACTTTTGGCACCTGATGAGGGGCCTTTGTTATACTCGATTTGGGGCCTTGTTATGTACACGATCAGGGGACTTTGTTATACTCAACCAGGTTCTTTGTTATACTTGACCAGGGGAGTTTGCTATACTTTACCAGGTGACTTTGTTATACCTGATGAGGGGCCCATGTTAAACTCGATGAGGGACCTTTTGTTATACCCGGACCAGGGACTTTCTTACACTAGAGACTGAATAGCCTGTTAACCTGGGATCAGGGCCAGAAGTTATACTCGATCAGGGACTTTTGTTATACCCTCGATCAGGGGACTTTTGTATACCTGGACCAGGTGAGTTTGTTATACTCGAACAGGGAGTTTGATACACCTGACCAGTGGGGACTTTGTTATATCTGGATGATGGGCCTTTGTTAAACTCCGGGATGAGGGCCATTGTTAAACCTGATGAGGGACCTTTTGTTATACCTTTAATTTCAGGACTTTGTTACACTCGATCAGGGGCCTTGTTAAACTCGGATCAGGGCCAGTTATACTTGAATCAGGGACTTGTTATACCTGATCAGCGGATTTTGCTATACCTTATCAGAGACTTTGTTGTTTTATCAGGGACTCTTCTTATACTGAACAGGTGAGTTTGATACCGGATTAGGGGACTCTTGTTATACCTGGATCAGGGACTTTTATACTCTATCAGGAGACTTTGTTAATATACGATCAGGGCTTTGGTTATACTTGATCGCGGCATTTGTTATGATCGTTCAAGGGACCTTTTGTTATGCCCGATCAGGGCCTTTTGTTATAACCGTTCGTGGGATCGGTTATACTGGATCAGGGACTTTGGTTATACCTGGATCAGGGACTTTGCTATACCTGCCAAGGGTTCTTGTTATACTTCTGGACCAGGGAGTTTGGTTATACTCGACCAGGGCTTGTTATACTCGATGACGGGCCTGTTAAACTCTATGAGGACCTTTGTTATACTCTCGCGACCAGGGGACTTGTTTCACTTGATCAGCCTTTGCTAAACCTGATCAGGGCCATAGTTATACTCGGATCAGGGACTTTGTTATACCTCTATCAGGGACTTTGGTTATACCTGGATCAGAGTTTGGTTATACCGACCAGGGGACTTGTTATACTCTGATCAGGGCCTTTGATATAATCGTTCAGGAGACTTTGCTATACTCTCGATCAGGGACTTGTTTATACTTCGATCAGGGGACTTGGTTGTACTCGACCAGTGGAGTTTGGATATACCTGATCAGGGACTTTACAGCCTTTATCAGGGACTTTGTTATACCCACTCAGGTGAGTTTGATATACCCTGACCAGGGGACTTTTGTTATACCTGATCAGGGACTTTATACTCTATCAGGAGATTCTTGCTTATACACGATCAGGGCCAGTTATACTGGATCATTACCATATGACTGTTCAAGGACTTTGTTGGCGCTCGATCAGGGCCTTTTGTTATAACTGTTCAGGGATTTGTTATACTCTGGATCAGGTATTCCCCGGTTATACCTCGATCAGGGATTCATATACTCAACCAGGTTCTTTTGTTATACTTGGACCAGGGGAGTTTGTTATACTCGATTAGGGGACATTGTTATACTGATGACGGGTCCCTTGTTAAACCTCTATGAGGGACCTTTGTTATACTCTCGACGAGGGGACTGTTTCACTGACTAGCCTTGTTAAACCTGATCAGGGGCCAGAAGCTACACTTTTGATCAGGGGACTTTGTTACACTCTATCAGAATTTTGTTATACTCTGGATCAGGGAGCTTGTTATACTGACCAGGGACTTTTGTTATACTCGATCAGGGCCTTTGTTAAACCCAATCAGGGCCTTTTTGTTATACTCTGGATCAGGGACCCCTGTTATACTCGATCAGGAACTTTTGTTATACTCGACCAGGTGAGCTTGTTATACTCGACCAGGACTTTGTTATACTCGATCGTGCCCTTTGTTAAACTTGATGAGGGGCCTGTTAAACCCGATGAGATCAGGGCCTTAAACCCGATCAGCTATAGTTATACTCGATCAGGGACTTTGTTATACTCCATCAGGGGACTTTGTTATACTCGATCAGGGCTTGTTGATACTCGATCAGGGACTTTGTTATACTCGATCAGGGCCTTTGTTAAACTCGATCAGGGCCTTGTTATACTCGATCAGGGGACTCTGTTATACCGAACAGGGGACTTTGTTATACTCGATCAGGGCCCTTGTTAAACTCGATGAGGCCTTGTTAAAACTTTCGATGAGGGACCTTTGTTATACTCGACCAGGGACTCTTTCTTATACTCGATCAGCTTTGTTATACTCGATCAGGGGCCACAGTTATACTCGATCAGGGGACCTTTGTTATACTCGATCAGACTTTTATACTCGACCAGGTGAGTTTGTTATACCTGGCCAGGGGAGTTTGTTATACTCGACCAGGGACTTTGTTATACTCGATGAGGGGCCTTGTTAAACTCGATGAGGGCCTTTGTTAAACCTCGATGAGGACCTTTTGTTATACTCGACCAGGGACTTTCTTACACCTCGATCAGGCCTTTGTTAAACTCGATCAGGGCCATAGTTATACCGATCAGGGACTTTGTCATACTCGATCAGGGACTTTTGGTATACTCGACCAGGTGAGTTTGTTATACTCGACCAGGGACTTTGTTATACTCAATGAGGGCCTTTGTTAAACCTCGATGAGGGGCCTTTGTTATACTCGATCAGGGACTTTGTTATACTCGATCAGGGCCTTTGTTAAACTCGATCAGGGCCTTTGTTATACCCGATCACGGACCTTTTGTTATACTCCATGAGGGACTTGTTATACCTCGACCAGGTTCTTTGTTATACTCGATCAGGGGACTTGTTTTTACTCGATCAGCGGACTTTGTTATACTCGATCAGCTTTGTTATACCCGATCAGGGATTTTCTATACTCGATCAGGGACATTGTTATACTCTATGAGGGCTTTGTTATACTCGATCAGGGACCTTTGTTATACCCGATCAGATTTCTATACTGATCAGGGACATTGTTATAATTTCCTTATGAGGGGGCTTGTTATACTCGATCAGCGGATTTGTTATACCCGATCAGGAGACTTTGTTATACTTGATGAGGGGCCTTTGTTATACTCGATCAGCGGATTTTGTTATACTCGATCAGGGACTTTGTATACTCGACCGGTGAGTTTGTTATACTCCGACCAGGGGAGTTTGATATACTCGACCAGGGGACTTTCTTACACTCGATGAGGGCCTTGTTAAACTCGATCAGCCATAGTTATACTCGATCAGGGACTTTGTTATACTCGATTAGCGGATTTTGTTATACTCGATCAGGAGACTTTGTTATACTCAACCAGGGTTCTTTGTTATACTGACCAGGGGAGTTTGTTATACTCGACCAGGTGACTTGTTATACTCGATGAGGGGCCTTTGTTAAACCTCGATGAGGACCTTGTTATACTCGACCAGGGACTTTTCTACACCAGATCAGGGGCCTTGTTAAACCCGATCAGGGCCATAGTTATACTCGATCAGGGACTTTGTTATACTCGATCAGGACTGGTATACTCTGACCAGGTCAGTTTGTTATACCTGACCAGGGACTTTGTTATACTCGACGAGGGCCTTTGTTTAACTCGATGAGGGCCTTTGTTATACTCGACCAGGGACTTTGTTATACCTCGATTAGGGCCTTTGCTATACTCGATCAGGAGACTTTGTTATACCTCGATGACGGGCCTTGTTAAACCTCTATGAGGATCTTTTTATACTCGATCAGGGGACTTTGTTATAACCGTTCAGTGGACTTTGTTATACTCGATGAGGACTTTGTCATACTCGATCAGGGGACTTTGTTATACTCGATCAGGGGACTTGCTTATACCCGATCAGGGACTTTGTTATACCCAATGAGGCCTTTGTTAAACTCGATGAGGGCCTTTGTTATACTCGACCAGGGATTTTTATACTCGATCAGGGGCTTTGTTAAACCTGATCAGGGGCCTTTGTTATACTCGATCACGGACCTTTGTTATACTCCATGAGGGACTTTGTTATACTCGACCAGGGTTCTTGTAATACCTGATTAGGGGATTTGTTATACCCGATCAGCGGACTTTGTTATACTCGATCAGGGCCTTTGTTATACCCGATCAGGGACTTCTATACTCGATCAGGGACATTGTTATACTTATGAGGGGCTTTGTTATACCTGTTCAGGGGACTTTGTTTTACTTGATCAGGGACTTTGTTATACTCGATGAGGGCTTTGTTATAACGATCAGGGGCCTGTTATACTCGATCAGGAGACTTTGTTATACTTGATGAGGGCCTTTATAAACTCGATCAGGGGCTTTGTTATACTCGATCAGGGACTTTGTTAAACTCGATCAAGGGACTTTGTTATACTCGACCAGGTGAGTTTGTTATACTCGACCAGGACTTTGTTTATACTCAATGAGGGGCCTTTATTAAACTCGATGAGGGGCCTTTGTTATACTCGACCAGGGGACTTTTGTTATACCTCGATCAGGGCCTTTGTTAAACCCGATGAGGAACCTTTGTTATACTCGATCAGGGACTTTGTTATACCTCGATCAGCGGACTTTGTTACCCTCGATCAGGGACGTTGTTATACTCGATCAGGGGCCTTTGTTATACCTCGATCAGGGCTTGTTATACTCCATCTGGGGACTTTGTTATACTCGACCAGGGTTCTTTGCTTTACCCGATGAGGGGACTTTGCTATACCTCGATCAGGGACATTGTTATACTCTATGAGGGGGCTTTGTTATACTCGATCAGGGAACTTGTTATACTTGTGAGGACTTGTTACACTCCGATCAGGGACTTTGTTATACTCGATGAGGGGATTTGTTATACACGATCAGGGGCTTTGGTTATACTTGATCAGTGGCCTTTGTTATAATCGTTCAATGGACTTTGTTATACTCGATCTGGGACTTTGTTATACTCGATCAGGGACTTTGTTATACCTCGACCAGGGACTTGATATACCCGACCAAAGGACTTTGTTCTACTCGATGAGGGGCCTTTGTTAAACTCGATCAGGGCCTTTGTTATACTCGATCAGGGGACTTTGTTATACTCGATCAGGGCCTTTGTTAAACCCGATCATGGGCCTTGTTATACTCGATCAGGGACATTTTATACTCCTATCAGACTTTGTTATACTCGATTAGGGGCTTGTTATACTCGATCAGGGAACTTTGATATAATCGTTCAAGGGACTTTGTTATACTCAATCAGCCTTTGTTATAATCGTTCAGAGACTTTGTTATACTCGATCAGGGACTTTGTTATACTCGATCAGGGACTTGTTATACTCGACCAGTGGATTTTGATATACTCGATCAGGGGACTTTGTTATACTCGATCAGGGGACTTTTTATACTCTATCAGGAGACTTTGTTATACACGATCAGGGGCTTTGTTATACTTGATCAGTGGACTTTGTTATGATCGATCAAGGGACTTTGTTATGCTCGATCAGGGCCTTTGTTATAATCCGTTCAGGGATTTTTATACTCCGATCAGGGACTTTATATACTCGATCAGGGGACTTTGTTATACTCAACCAGGTTCATACTTGACCAGGGAGTTTGTTATACTCGACCAGGGACTGTTATACTCGATGACGGGCCTTGTTAAACTCGATCAGGGGCCATAGTTATACTCTATCAGGACTTTATTATACTCGATCAGTATCCAGGGACTTTTGTTATATACTCGATCAGAACTTTGTTAAACTCAATCAGGGCCTTTGTTATACTCGATCGGGGACTTTGTTATACTCGACCAGGCGAGTTTGTTATACTCGACCAGGGGACATTGTATACTCGATCAGGGACCTTTGTTAAACTCGATGAAGAGACGCTGTTAAACTCGATGAGGACCTTTGTTATACTCGACCAGGGACTTTCTTACACTAGATCGAGGGCCTTTGTTAAACTCGATCGGGGCCATAGTTATACTCGATCAGGGGACTTTGTTATACTCGATCAGGGACTTTGGTATACTCGACCAGGCAGTTTGTTATACTCGACTCCAGGGGGTTTGATATACTCGACCAGGGACTTTGTTATATATTCGATGAGGGCCTTTGTTTAAACTCGATAGAGGGCCTTTGTTAAATGATAGGGACCTTTGTTATATGCTCGACCAGGGGACTTTGTTACCTCGATCAGGGCCTTTTGTTAAACTCGATCAGGGGACATAATTTATACTTTCGATCCAGGGACTTTTGTTATACTCGATCAGCGGATTTTGTTGCATACTCGATCAGGAACTTTGTTATACTTGATGAGGCGCTGTTATACTCGATTAGGGGCCTTTGTTATACTCGATCAGGGGATTTTGTTATACTCAACCAGGGTTCTTTGTTATACTTGACCAGGAGTTTTGTTGCCCTCGACCAGGTGACTTTGTTATACTCGATGAGGCCTTTTACATTAAGCTCGATGAGGACCTTTGTTATACTCGACTGAGGGACTTTCTTACACTCGATCAGGGGCCTTTGTTAAGCTCGATCCAGGGGGTAATGGTTATACTCGATCAGGGACTTTGTTATATACTCGATCCATGATTTTGTTATACTCGATCAGGGGACTTTGTTTACGCGCATACACGATCAGGGGACTTTGGTATACTCGACCAGGTGAGTTTGTTATACTCAACCAGGACTTTGTTGGAGAAGCGCTGTTAAACTCGATGAGACGCTGTTCTCTCGACCAGTGGACTTTGTTATACTCGACTAGGGTTCTTTGTTATACTCGATCAGGGGACTTTGTTATACTCGATCAGCGGACTTTGTTATGCTCGATCAGGGGACGTTGTTATACTCGATCAGGGGCCTTTGTTATATTCGATCACGGACCTTTGTTATACTCCATGAGAGGACTTTGTTATACTCGACTAGGGTTCTTTGTTATACTCGATCAGGGGACTTTGTTATACTCGATCAGCGGACTTTGTTATACTCGATCAGGGGCCTTTGTTATACCCGATCAGGGGACTTTCTATACTCGATCAGGGGACATTGTTATACTCTATGAGGGGGGCTTTGTTATACTCGTTCAGGGGACTTTGTTTTACTTGATTAGGGGACTTTGTTATACTCGATGAGGGGACTTTGTTATACACGATCAGGGGGCTTTGTTATACTTGATCAGGGGCCTAAGTTATAATCGTTCAAGGGACTTTGTTATTCTCGATCAGGGGACATTGTTATACTCGAGCAGAGGATATTGTTATACTCGACCAGGGGAGTTTGATATACTCGACCAGGGTCTTTGT
This sequence comes from Homarus americanus, assembly GCF_018991925.1. Taxonomy (NCBI): domain Eukaryota; kingdom Metazoa; phylum Arthropoda; class Malacostraca; order Decapoda; family Nephropidae; genus Homarus; species Homarus americanus. Next base: position 11,017 of record NW_024745820.1, read on the forward strand.
TATACTCGATGAGGGGCCTTTGTTAAACTCGATGAGGGGCCTTTGTTATACTCGACCAGGGGACTTTGTTAAACGATCAGGGGCCATTGTTATACTCGATCAGGGGACTTTGTTATACTCTATCAGGGGACTTTGTTATACTCGATCAGGGGGCTTTGTTATACTCGATTAGGGAACTTTGTTATACTCGATCAGGGGACTTTGTTATAATCGACCAGGGGAGTTTGTTATACTCGACCAGGGGACTTTGCTATACTCGATCAGGAGACTTTGTTATACTCAATGACGGACCTTTGTTAAACTCTATGAGGGACCTTTTTTATACTCGACCAGGGAACTTTGTTATAATCGTTCAGGGGACTTTGTTATACTCGATCAGGGGACTTTGTCATACTCGATCAGGGGACTTTGTTATACTCGATCAGGGGACTTTGTTATACTCGATCACCGGATTTTGTTATACTCCATCAGGAGACTTTGTTATACTCGATGAGGGGCCTTTGTTAAACTTGATCAGGGGCCTTTGTTATACACGATCAGGGGACTTTGTTATACTCGATCAGGGGACTTTGTTATACTCGATCAGCGGACTTTGTTATACTCGATCAGGAGACTTTGTTATACTCGATGACGGGCCATTGTTAAACTCTATGAGGGACCTTTGTTATACTCGACCAGGGGACTTTGTTATAATCGTTCAGGGGACTTTGTTATACTCGATCAGGGGACTTTGTTATACCCGATCAGGGGACTTTGTTATAATCGACCAGGGAGTTTGTTATACTCGATCAGGGGACTTTGTTATACTCGATCAGCGGACTTTGTTATACTCGATCAGGAGACTTTGTTATACTCGATGAGGGGCCTTTGTTATACTCGATCAGGGGCCTTTGTTATACTCGATCAGGGGACTTTGTTATACTCAACCAGGGTTCTTTGTTATACTTGATCAGCGGACTTTGTTATACTCGATCAGGAGACTTTGTTATACTCGATGAGGCCTTTGTTATACTCAACCAGGGGACTTTGTTATACTCAATGAGGGCCTTGTTAAACTCGATAGGGCGCTGTTATACTCAACCAGGGGACTTTGTTATACTCGATCAGGGGCCTTTGTTAAACTCGATTTGGGGCCTTTGTTATACTCGATCAGGAGACTTTGTTATACTCGATCAGGGGACTTTGTTATACTCGATCAGCGGACTTTGTTATACTCGATGAGGGGCCTTTGTTGTATTCGATCAGGGGCCTTTGTTATACTCAATGAGGGGCCTTTTGTTAAACCTCTCGATGAGGGGCCTTTGTTATACTCGACCAGGGACTTTGTTATACCCGATCAGCGGACTTTGTTATACTCGATCAGGGACGTTGTTATACTCGATCAGGGCCCTTGTTATACTCGATCAGGGCCTTTGTTATACTCATCAGGGGACTTTGTTATACTCGACCAGGGTTCTTTGTTATACCCGATCAGGAATTTGCTATACCTCGATCAGGGACATTGTTATACACTATGAGGGGGGCTTTGTTATACTCGATCAGGAACTTTGTTATACTCTGTTCAGGGACTTTGTTATACTCTGATCAGGGGACTTTGTTATACTCGATGAGGGGCGTTTGTTAAACTCGATGAGGGGCCTTTGTTACTCGACCAGGGGACTTTGTTATACTGATCAGGGCCTTTGTTAATCTCGATCAGGGCCTTTGATATACTCGATCAGGGACTTTGTTATACTCTATCAGAGACTTTGTTATACTTGATCAAGGGCTTTGTTATACTCGATCAGGAACTTTGTTATTTTCGATCAGGGGCCTTTGTTATAATCGTTCAGGGACTTTGTTATACTCGATCAGGGGACTTTGTTATACTCGATAAGGGGACTTTGTTATACTCGATCAGCGGACTTTATACTCGATCAGAGACTTTGTTATACTCGATGAGGGCCTTTGTTATACCTCGATCAGGGGCCTTTGTTATACTCGATGAGGGACTTTGTTATACCCAACCAGGGTTCTTTGTTATACTTGACTAGGGGACTTTGTTATACTCGACCAGGGGACTTTGTTATACCTCGATGAGGGCCTTTAAACTCGATGAGGACCTTTGTTATACTCGACCAGAGGACTTTGTTACACTCGATCAAGGGCCAGAAATACTGATCAGGGACTTTGTTATACCCGATCAGCGGATTTGCTTATACTCGATGAGGCTTTCTTTTGTGCTATACCTCGAGCAGGGCCTTTGTTATACTCGTCCAGGGACGTTGTTATACCCGATCAGGGCCTTTGTTAAACTCGATCAGGGCCTTTGTTATACTCGATCAGGGACTTTGTTATACTCAATCAGGGGACTTTTTTTACTGATCAGCGGACTTTGTTATACTGATCAGGGACGTTGTTATTCTCGATCAGGGGCCTTTGTTATACCCGATCACGGGTCTTTGTTATACCTAGATGAGACTTTGTTATACTCGATTAGGGGCCTTTGTTAAACTCGATCAGGGCCATTGTTATACCTCGATCAGGGACTTTGTTATACTCTATCAGGGGACTTTGTTATACTCGATCAGCGGACTTTGTTATACTAGATCAGGAGACTTTGTTATACTCGATGACGGGCCTTTGTTAAACTCTATGAGGGACCTTTGTTATACCTGACCAGGGACTTTGTTATACTCGATCAGGGGACTTTGTTATACTCGATAAGGGGACTTTGTTATAATCGACCAGGGAGTTTGTTATACTCGAACAGGGACTTTGCTATAACTCGATCAGGGCCTTTGTTAAACTTGATCATGGGCCTTTGTTATACTTGATCAGGTGACTTTGTTATATTCGATCAGGGACTTTGTTATACTCGATCAGCGGACTTTGTTATACTCGATCAGGAGACTTTGTTATACTCGATGAGGGGCCTTGTTATACTCGATCAGGGCCCTTTGTTATACTCGATCAGGGGACTTTGTTATACTCAACCAGGGTTCTTTGTTATACTTGACCAGGGAGTTTGTTATACTCGACCAGGTGACTTTGTTATACTCGATGAGGGGCCTTTGTTA